>NC_137544.1:119629836-119868696 GCF_963082525.1 Nesoenas mayeri
TCAGTGAGTGCAGCTTCGTTCCTAATTAAGAAACGCAGTAATCAGCCAAGAGGCTTATTGTGTGAAGTTGAGGAGCCAAAATTATTTGTGAATTCAGTTCAGATTCAATGGATTTTTTTTTTTTCATCTACCCTAGAAATGTTTCATTTCTGCATTTTGCAACAAAGTGCTTTCATTTTGTAACAAATCTAATTTCCTTTTTAGAGTGTGAAATGATAATTTTGTTTTGCTCTGAAGACTATTCTTGGGTTGATCCAAGCCACTAGTATTGTTGTGAGTTTTTTTTGAAGTTTGGTTGTCAGCTTGAAAAAATTAACTGTTTGCATAGTTGGTTACATGAGACAGATCAGCAGCTCTGGTGCCATATCTGAGATCAAGGTCTCTGCCAAGAAACAGAATCAACTAACAAGACTGGACAGCCTCCCTGCATTTATTTTGCCATGGGCAAAATGATGTATCCAATATGTTCCTTACAAAGCTTTGGCTTTGCTGGCCATGGGGTAAGAAACAGTACATATAAGGTAGCGATTTGCTGCTTTGTTTAGAACCAGTTTATAATTTACTTTTATAACTCTTTTTATAAGTGCTTCTATAACTTTTTACAACTTCTTTAGTTCCACTGTGTTTTACCGTCGGTGGCGTGTTTGACCAAACTCTATGGAAATGAGTCCATTATCGGAGCATGACCTTTTTCACCAAACTGAAAGAAAAATCTTAGGTTCAAAAGCAGAGGAATGTGATGTGATTCCAATGTGTGTGTTTGTTGTATTTACACCAGTGCAACTCGTACCTGAAGAGAAGTCTCTGCTGTACTTCAGCCGTTTACTTTACGCTAGAGTTTGGATTTAACTCCTGCCCTTCCGGGGCATCATTCAGCCTGACTAAAATAAAATACCTTAGTCTGTTTTCTTGCCTTTCTTAATGCCCAAATGGGCACTGTGGGTTAGGCCTAAGGTTCTGTCTTCCTGCTGTCAGCTTTTATGGCATGGTTATCTTTGTGCAGGAATCCTTCATATGTAGCATTTTCACTTGTGTGTGTATCGATGTATATGTTTATAGATGTATTCTTGGAGGTGCTTCAGCTTTTCTTTCTTTTTACTCAGTCATCTAGGATTACCCTCTGCAGCTTTCTGTAAGGTTGAGTCACTTTGTTCTTCTCATCTGGGCTTGTCAAGTTTGGTTATAGAAATAGATAGTACTTGGCCAATTTTACAGTCCTTTTACCTTTGTTTCTGTGACTTGCAAGTGCTCTCAAATGCCCGCCCACTAAAAAAATGTCCTTAGTTTAAATCTCTCTTGATTACTATCTTGCAATTTCATTGGTAATTTTGAAGCCTTGGTGATGCTGTACACAATAGTGTTTATTCTGAAGTTTCCTACGTGGGTTCTACAGGCTGACGAGTGCTGACCCAGAGCTACAGCTGCAAAATGGTTTGCAAGTATAACGATAAGTATTTCCTTTTCTTTCTTAACATTGTCTGCGCTACGTGAGCCCAGACAGTGATGCTTTCAGCTACGTGAGGGCTCCACAAACATGCAATAGTAAATGCCGGTATAGAAGGATAATTCTCGACTCACTCGTATCGTTTGCATTTTAGGCCCTTTATGCATTTTCTTGGGTTAAGCAATGATACCTGCCTATGTAGCAATGTTATCTTTCCCATGGGCTTTTTTTTATACTGGCAGTTTGGGGGAGAAGTAGTATTTCCAAAGGTCATCATGCAAGCTAATAAACTGTTTTAAATGAGATGGCGTTGAACTTCTCTTAAAATTCACTTCTATCCATGTATTTTTGTTTGTTTTGAACCAAGTCATTGTGCAATATTCCTGTTCATAGATGCCCCCAAACAGATATTTCCTGTCCTCTCACTTCTATTGTTTTTCTCTGTATGTACCTCTATGTATTTATTTATACCATTTTTGCTGAAAAGTGGAAGCTTATTTTACTTACCTGTCACCTTGTCCTCTGTACTGGTTATCTATATATTATTCCACACTTGCCTCTTGTGTTGCACACAAATGTGGTCTCTGCCATTTGCTTACCCTTGTATTCTCTCTGCATGCCTTGGTATGCCTTTTAATTAGATGCACTTCTGTTCTTTCATTGCTCGTTAACCCTTTCTTTTGAGAAGCAGTTTGCCTTAGCCCTGCAAATACCCTCTGGTTTTTCCAAAGTCAAGTCCATTTCCCTCAGTAACCTTGATTTCACCAGCTATCAGTTATACCACAAATAATTCAGCCTCTAATTAGTCCATCTGTTAACTATCCAAGTACACATGACTTATCTTTATTATGTAACATAATGGTCAGTCTTTTTCCCCACTAGTGATATTTTGGTAGGAAAAATGTTTTTCTACTTATGACATTCCCACGTTGCCAATGTGCCCCCTATGGAATATATTGCAGATTACATGGTTTTATAGTCTGTGCCAAGGAAAGTGATAAGGATTTCAACCTTTCTGATTTTGTTTTCCCTCTGCAATTGTTGTTTCCAGGAAAGTGCAGAGGCTTTGTAGTTGCCCCCTCCTTTGCCAGATTTCCTTCAGTTTAGAGAGGCTGATGCTACCAAGTTTTTATGGGGGAAAAACCTATTTACCTCTGATAACAAACAAATAATTATGACCTTAATTTCTTACTGCCAGTGATATGTGAAGAGTCAGTGTTAAGCAGTCACTTGAAATATCTAACCTATATTTTTCTCGTATGGCATAGAGTTGAGAACTTTTCATCCACTCAAGATTGTCACAATCTAGAGGACTAAACTTTATTGATCATCAACAGTGCTGTGACAAATATTCAATTAATTTTAAGGGTTTTTTTTTTCTGTTTTTCTACAATATTTTTCATCATCTGGAAAAAACCCTGTGTGTTCTGGAGGGCATTTGAGATTTGGCTTCCTTGGAGCACAAGAGTACAGATAAACTCAAACCACAGCATTATTAGACTGTGGCTATTGTACATGTGCTCACAAGGGTCTGTAAAGGCTCAGCTTATTTTGACCCAGAACAACTATCATATGCTTAATAGCTCTTTATTATTGCACTCTTCTGACAAAATGGGGAAAATGCATCTAGAGCCAGAAGAAAGTTCTTTGCATTTCAGTAAAGACCGCTGTCCTGAAAAGATGTCGTCTGCACTTTGATTTTCATGGGCTCAGCATTGAGCTGAAACCATATGCTGCTGAAGGTCTCATGGTTTCTCAACTCACAGAGACATTTCAAGCACCTCAGCCAGTAGTAACAGGTTTCTTAGAAACCAAACAAGAATCCTTTGAATTTTACTCATGCAAAAACTCCATCGTCTACCTTGAAAACTGTAAATTTATACCCTCCATGAAGAATTTCACAAATATTTTGAATGATGTCATCTGAGTTCCACACAGTCTTACAAACTAGCCAACAATTATGGCAACATGTTGTTCAGTGTTATCTCTAAATCTCCTTTATTCCTTCTACCACTTATGGTGAGTCCCAAAAGTTCTTTGGTGGGACAGAGAAGAATTAATGCCAAAGTTGAATGAGTTACAGCCGCTACCACCTAATTAAAATGATTTTGTGCCAGTTGCTTTTGTTGGGCTGGATCCACACATAATATAATTTTAATCCTGTTTATATACACTCCTGGGACAGATTGGAGATCAGCATTGCCATTTAAGTGAGGTTAATCAAGCATACTGTATGCAGCTTTTGTTTCTCTATTCTGTGTGAAAGGTGACTACAGCTGATGGGATCCTGACTGGCCATTTGCCGCAAAAAAACATGGTGAAAACCACTGCAAAACCCGCTACTTTCTTGTTAATGGTGTGTCTGATCGTTAACCCAACCCCAGCCCTGGTGACTCTTTCTGCCTGGGCCTTGGAACTGTACAGCTGGTGTTATTCACAGAGGAGTTATAGTTATGAACTGGGTTGTACTGGCAGTGGGTACGTGACTATACGGAGGGTAGAAAACAAGTGAAAAATAATTGCACCTTCCCTAAAAACAAACACTCTTTTTTTGTATTCTTGGTGCGTTTTATGTATACATAAAGGACATTATGGCAAAATGAAAAAGACCCTCATAAAAATCCTTCTTGAAAAGTATTGTTGCTGACAGCCGTGACCTCTATGAGTCTGCATGTTTACCCATAATTCATAATTAACAAAGACATTAGAACTGCCACTAGAGGATTCTGGGCTTTATTTCTTTCTAACTGGGCAGTACTAATGCTGGAAGTGCTCCCAATTCAGTGATTTAACATTTCAGGAAATCTTGGAGAGGCAGCAGAAGCCTCCTTATATAGTTTATACTCTGGGACTGTGGTTATACAGATATGGCTGAGATAATTATTCAGCTCTTGTTATTGCTGTAGTTCTGCACCTGATCCCTGAGCCATTAGAGCACTCTGCAGGTTATTACAACTATCAAACATCAAGGTCTCTTTTCTAGTCTCTCGACTATGTGGTTATCATTTTACTTCTTTTAAATCCTCCATCTGCGGAGAAAGCTTCTACGCTCTAACTTGGAGATCTGCTAATGCTTTTTTTTTTTTTATGACTTCCCAAATGAGCCCCTTTTCTTACCAGCGCATTAACATAAAAATATAAACTTAGTTTCTCCACTTGTGTTGTTTTTATCTTCTCCATTGTGTGGATTTCTTCTTTGAGACACCATGCATCAACACTTCCATGTAGAGAATAAGCACAGAGAGGTGGGGTCTGCAGAACCATGAAAACCACAAAATCTCCCCCTTATGATACTGTTTCTGATGGTGAGATAAGTTTGTGTTGATTTTTAGGCTGATACACTTACTTGCTTTTCATACATTTTTTCCCTCATTTCTGCTTTTGAAGCTGGAGAAAAATGGCATGGAAAGGGAATGGTACCTTTAAATGAGGCTTTGACTCTTACTGTATTTGAAGGTTCATTACTTAGTGTGCTGTAGGTGGGTAGTCCTCAGCATTTAAAATGGGAAGGCTTGTTGCAAAAAAATCTTTGCTGTATGTGATAACATTGGTCCGTTATCACCTGACTTCCAGTGATTACCTAAAAACAACCCCAAAAAGATGATCAAAACCACATAGATCTGAATATCTTAATCCCTCTTTTAGGTATTCAGGGTGCAGGCATTCACTTGAATGCTGATATTTGTGATAATTTTGTAAAGTAAGAACCTTGAGCAGATCTCTGGGTGCTGTGTTGTAAGGGAAAACAAGGAGCTAATGCTGCTTTGGGCACTAGGGAGCTCAGCTTTTTGGAATCTGTGCATGATATCAACAAAACACCTGCAAAAGGCATTCCAGCAGCACCAGGGAAATGAGTTGGGCAGTCACAAACAGGATGGCAAAAGGAGGAAACATATGGGTGCCTTGCTTAATGTTGCTGTACTGTCGTCCCACAACATATTCCCCTAAATGAGCATTAGCTTTAGTGGTAGATCAGAAGGACGTCAGAAAATATAAACATCATATATGTGGGGGTTTGTCTCTTTTTTTTTTTCAAAACACAGCATGTAATTTAACAGATATACATTTATTGCTCTAACATAAATTATATAATGCATATTATACTCTTTTTAAAATCATAGATATTAGTAGGTGTCTCAGGAAAGCTCTGGTTTTATGTAATGAAAGCAAAGGGTAATTACGCTTCGATTTGTGCTTTACTTGTTCTCTGGTTATTCTTATGTATTTTTACTGTCTCCTCTGCGTGACCTTGCATGAGAATGGCACTTTATACCAACACTTTAAGGTGTTTCAGTAGCAAAATTTAATATTTTGGCTTAAAAGACCCCACAGTTTCCCAATTGTGTTTTATATTTTATTAGTGTTACATTAAAATAAACAGAATTTACCCGTAAGTTGTTGAGAGGGACTTGAGTATTGTCTTCTATTGGGATAACACTGAATTATATAGAGATATATAAAGTAAGGATGTATCTGACCAGTAGAAGTGGTTATAAATGGTACAAACATGTGGGGTTTAAGATTTGAGTGACCCTTTTTTTTTCTACATTTCTGTGAGCTATAAGTAAAGGCAACTTTTAAATATATATTTTTTTTAATGAGTCCATTGATTAAGTTTTAAAATCACTGTGGACAATTAATAGTAAGTGCACATTATTTGTGCACACAACTCCAACTAGCTACATCACAGGCCATGAAAGCACACAGCTAGGAAAATACAGATAATTTACTTAGCTGAATATTACTGGCTTGCTTAAAATAAATTAGGAAGTAGTATCAAAACAATTTAGAGCAGAAAGAAAAGGCACTGGGAACAGCACTGGGGAGGTGAGCGGTGTCACCCTTTAATACAGAGTCCTGTTGTTCTACACAGCTTTCTCTTGGTTTAAACCAATGTGTATTTGCCACTTTAAAGCTGTAGTCTGACAATTTCATGCTTATGTGAGAAAACTTGAACTTGTATCCTGCTGGATTTAGGACAAATCAAATAACTGACTTGGGCATTAGGAGGAAATAATCAGCACCTAGTTTTCATTAATCTCCGTCTTCAAATAATAACAACTAGATTTATGATATTTATTAGCTTATAACTTGCTTTGGAATGTGAAACCACATCAATCAGAAAATGGGTCATGAACTAATTTGCAGGTATTTAAGAGTCTAGTATAAGTAGAGCCTTGTTATGATGTTTCTCATAAAAAATGAATAATGGGAAATTGATAGGAATCATTGTGAATGGTTTAGAAATGTAATGCTCTGAAAAACTGCTGACTAGCATGTTGGGCAGGACTCATCACTGCCTAGATAGATACCACGCAATGAAAGGGAAAATATGCACGTACTTTTCATGGATGTTTTATAGGAATATATTCTGTGTTATTCAGAACTTGCATCAGCTTTCCTGGGAGTTACTCAGATGCTCTTGTCTGTCTGATTAAGATGTTATTCCTCAGTTCAAGAAAGTTTTAAAAACCTAGCCGTGAAAGGTATTTACCTGACTACATGGAAACTCCTAGAGACCCCACTTGCTGGTAGTTTTACCAACAGATGAGTGCATGGACATTTGCAAAATCAGAGTACAAGGGAAATGTTCCAGACTAGCAAGCAAAAGTTAAGAGAATATGTAACAAAACAACAGTTATATGTATTTATTCTTCTACGTATTCCATATCTTCGTATGGGACTCCACTCAGTGATGTTCTGTAGTGTTTTCTGCTACAGAAGAGCTGCCAGCGGGGGGTTCCTCTAGACTGGGAAGGACGAAGTGGCTCAGGATGGGGATGGGTGTTTCCTGGGGAGCTGGAACTGCAAACTGTGGCTGCCTGGCTGCCAAAATGCCATTCCCTTGTGGGATGAAGCACCCTGCTGGGGTGCATTTCTCCTCGGTGACAAAACCCAGTATGACTTTGCTCAAGGGGTGAATTGAGCACTCAAGTGATTAACTTACAAACAGAATACTACTAAAGGTATAATTTTTAGGTAATGCAAAGCCACCACTGCTGCAGGAAGAGAAATCTCAGCTGCACTAAACTGGTATGTACACCACAAAACCAAAAGGAAAAACGTGGTGACGTCCTTAGCTTGTTCTGTTGCAACTATCATTGCAGCAAATATTTTATGTAAACTCCCCCTCTGCTCAGAGAATTCCTGGGTAATTAGGTAACAGGAGATGGTGCTTCAGTTCATGTTGATTTCTATTGTGGTTGTAACTTCATGTCCATTGCTATCCTCAACTTTCTAGTTGATTAGGAGCAACACCTTTTTTTGCCTGATAGAAAATATGTTTTAAAGAAGTACCTTAAAGTGAGGTTAGGTTTTACTGTGTATTCTTACATAGTAATCATCTGGTAATATTAAAAGTCTCTATTTCGTTCCCTGTTGTAGTGTCTGCATGTCACCAGTGGTTAGATGCGCAGTGATATATCCTTTTCCATTTCAAAAGCGTTGATCTAAGTTTCCTTCATTGAGTGGGATGCTTTTTTTCCTTAAGTAAATATTAGTGAAACATGTAACATTTCAGGGCAGTCCTGTAGGGCTGCTCTGGTCTGAGTGGAACCGCTGCAGCAGAGCGTGGAAACTTGCTGGCACAGTATTGCAAAGTGACTCTGCAGGGGCTGGATGACTTCCAGCCAGCAGTGAACCACGGCCAAGAAATGCCAATATGGATAATGCAAACAAGAGAGATTTGGGGCACATTTCGATTTAACCATCTGATTTAATTGACAGAATAAATGCACCTGTCATCGGGTAATATTCTTGTGATTAGTTTTGGCTGTGCTGATGAAACGATGTTAAAAGAATGTCAGAACAACCTGTCCTGGGACTCCTACAGGCAGTTTCCAGCTAAGGAAGGTCAGTTTTCAACTAGATAAAAGATTCAGAATTACCTCTTCTTTCTTTCCTCCTTTGTGACTGCTCGAGTCACAGGACAATTTATCTTGCATATTTTCCCTCTGCAGCCATTCTTATGGGTCCACTGGTCTAAACAAACACACTTAGGTATAACACAGCCTGTTCTTATACAGGCTTTGTTAGGGCCACTCTGTATTTGGAAGGAGATGCATTCACAAGGTCACCCGTTTGCCCATTTGTACATTGTCATTCAGAATTGGAGGGGTTTGTTTAAGAGCTGAGGTGTGGTGTGCACCAGAGCCTTCGGCATCCATGAGTAGCTGCTTAGTAAGAAAAAGAGATTGACTTCTGCAGCCTGGGGCTATGCCCACCTTAATTTAATCTCGGTCCCAGGAAGCAGGAGTTGTTTCTGAGGATCAGCCTGCCAGGAGCCCTTTGGCCAGGACTGGTGCCATTTATTGAGCTGTTTCAGTTGCTTTAAAGGTAAAAGATGGGTTAATCAAAGTTGTGTTTATTGTTACTGCATGTGATGGGGTGCCTGTATGTGTAAACTGAGGATAAAGGCCCATTTTGCTGGTACATGAGGAAGAAAAGCTATTTATATGAAATGGTAAATTGGCAAACTGGATGAAGGTTTGGAGAAAAGATGCACGAGATCTCCATTTTATGGGGGAGCTCTTCTACATGAGGACAATGAATTGTCTAGCAGGAATTGCACCTCTTCCATTGTACCTGCTGCACTGACTTGTGTTGCCGTGTTGCATGAAGTGGTTGTGGCCACATGGCTGCACATCCCTCAGTACAGATGGAGATGCATCTGTCCCTATTTCAAAGGGGGAAATTGAGGACAAGGCAATTGAATGACTAGCCAGAGGTTAGAGCTGAGGTCTATGACAGCACAGGGAATGCATATAAATTCCTTCAGGCCAGGGGCCTTATCTACAAGACGACACTTCTGTTTGTAATAAAGAAATAATAGTAATATGTTTTTCAGAACCACACTTCTAGTGGTATTTAATTTTCATTTTGGCATACTTAAAAGCTTCACTTTGATATTTATTAGTTTTAAGGAGGCATGTTAATATACTGAGAAAGGAACCTGCGTGACAAATCTTGGTAAGAACTTGAATGTCCAGTTAGGACAGTGTCCCCATGAGCTGTTAGCACAGGCCACCCTAAGCTGCTCCACTCAAGTGAGATGCTTGGGTTTGTGCTTTTGGGAAAGGTTTGTTCACGCTCCCGCAGCTGCTGCCCACTAAGATGGCTCAAGGAGCAGTGCTGGATGGGGATTTTGACTAGATAAATAACTACATTTGAATATGTTTAAGTGCTGAAATGTAATTTGTGAAAAAAATAATTGCTTCTGATTGACAAGTTACA
Organism: Nesoenas mayeri; assembly: GCF_963082525.1. Taxonomy (NCBI): domain Eukaryota; kingdom Metazoa; phylum Chordata; class Aves; order Columbiformes; family Columbidae; genus Nesoenas; species Nesoenas mayeri. The sequence continues at coordinate 119,639,513 of NC_137544.1, forward strand.
AGTGTAGAGGGGAAAAATTAAGCTTTCTCTTGAACAGGACTGCAGAGCCCAACTGGAACAAAATGTAAAATATTTTTCTTTTGACCAAAGTTCTTTTTTTTGTATAAGTTGATGTGAATGAGATTGATAAGAAAGTGGTGAAACTTGTCCCATGTAGAGATACTGCAGAGATTTAGATGCCATCAAATTCCATTTAAGTTCCACGTTGCATAGGGTTTGAGGCTTCACTGGTTTATTGCACAGGTGCGAATTTCATCTTGAGAGCAGAATTGCTGTACAAGTGCTCTTGAAGGTGTTCTTTTTTTTCTTTGCCAATTTTCTAACCAGAAACATGCATTAGCTTCCAGATAGCACCGCAGCGCTCCTCAAGTTACACACAGTTAACCGTGAAATTTGGGCTTGCACGCAGTTCCACTCTCACAGCTTAAATAAGGTTTTGATTTCAACCCATTTACACACTCTGTAATGACAGAAGTCAGTTAATGACCAGGCGCTGGAGAGGGAGCTCAGTCTGGGGGTGCCGGTGGATGGAGGGAGCATGTGATACCTGGTGCTGGGTTAAGAATATCACGGACAAAAATTGCTTTGGATCATGAGGCTAGTGGTAAAAATAATTTCTAAATTTTATTCATAAGCCTCTGCTGAAGGAGTGTGTTTCCCTTACTAAATGTCGGCAAATGCTACACGGATATGACGAATATCAAAGCAGTGTGGATTTGTTTCTGATAAGGTTTAGTCCAAACGGGTACACAGTGGCTCCCACGTGTTCCCAGCGTGTTATTCAGAAACAAGTGTGAGCCGCAGGGATGGGCCTTGTGTAAGGTAGGTGTGAGTATTTGTGCTGCCCTGCGCAGTTTTGTTCCCATTGGCACCAATGCGAAAACTCTTTACGTATCACCGATGTGAAGACACCGTTTTTTCAGGAATCACTTCTAGTTTTGGTCAGTGCCAATGCTCCATAAGAAATACATGAATTTGTCCTTTCAGGAAGCTTGTTTTGACTCCTCATTTCCTCTGACACTGCCTCCCATTGTAGGCCCACTTACAGAGGATTGCAAATATTCAAGTTGAGTTATATTTGTTCTCATTTACATGAGGAGAATATTTATCAGGTGGAATTGTATTGATTTCAGGGAGAGTATGTAAGGCAGGGACTCTAAGACTTGGAAACGGCAGAAAAATGGGTCTGTGCATATTTTAGATTTAAGTTTGTCAGATTAAACACATTAAAATTCTATGAGAGAAGAAACACTAAAATATCACTGTAAAATGAATTCAGCAGATTGTGCCATGGACAAGACTCACAGGAAGAGAGAGGAGAAACCAAAAACAAGTTTGAAGCTTCCGTATGATTGGAAGTGTGGCTGCTTAATTCCTTCACCTTGACCTTTGAAAACTAAATTGTAGGTTACCAAGAAAATTGAGGAGACTGAAGAATACATGATATTATTTAGGAAGATGTTGTAACTTGTAAACATAGGAAGTTTTATTTCAGTAGTCTTGGAGGGACTTGGCACTGAAGAGAGAAGACTATCTTAATTTGGTTTTGAGAGTAAAACTGTTCAGCAAATAAAATGCAGTCGATTTTTTTTGAGTTCCTCTCTGTCTAGTTTTTGACATTCTACAAATAATAAACGAAAGCTTTCATGAAAAGTTCTGTTCCATGCCTGGCTTTAACTTTCAGCCAACTCTTGAGTAGACGTGTCCTGGTAACAGCAGCCTTCCTAAAGCTTCCATGTGCTCTTGAAGCACCTGTTACAAGCAGCATTAGAGCCAAGCGATTCTGGGTTATGGATGTGGGGCAGGATCTCTTCCCTAGGTTGCTTTCCTTTGCTTCCCATAATTCTGCTTCTTTCCAGAATTCTGCCTTGCTGCCAGTCCATACATGGCAGAGTGGTACCTTCCCATGGCTGGTGACATGGGAGGGCTCTGAGCATACCTGGGAACTTGGAAGAGCCTTTAGAGAGAAAAATGCAGCATTTGGAGAAAGAAAAGAGGAGTGGAGGTGATACTGATTTATTCAATTTGGTTTCGACATAGAGTATTGGAAAAACAAAGTGACTTTTGATCCCAAGACCGAAGTATAGCATAGAGTAAATGGGTTCAAATTCTATTAAGCTAATGAGCAATTCGCCTGCTGTCCTGGGGGTGGCTTTGGCACTAAGTCTTAATATTAATTCCTAGTTTCCATACTGCTATCCCACTGCATCATTAAATCTCACAGGAAATGCAAATACAAGTTGCCTGTCATTTATCAATGAAAATATTGTTTAACATTTGCAGTGTATACACAACCCATTATAAAACTCAGTGGTGCATGCTCAGAAGCAAAGCGTATTACTGTAGATATCAGTAGATAACTATTTATAATTAATCCTGTAGGAATAGCAGTTCTAACAGTAAGAAACATCTGAACTAAATGGAGGGTGAAAATGCCTTAAGTTATTTCTATGGCTGTTTAGGCTACTGCTTTGGTCATTTCAGGGTCAGCCTTCGTTCAGACAGTGAGCCAGAATTCATTGCCCAGCAAAAAGTAAATAGAGAGAGGTTGTCTTATTTATTCCATGATCTAGTTTTTGGTATGCTGAATAAAAAAAGTGTTTTGTTTAGGTTTTGAGCGACTGTACAGATACAGCAGGTTTTGTTGTTGTGGTTGAAAGAGCCATTTTTAAGCTAAATCAGCCCTGCAGAGGTGCCTGTCACAGGTGTTTCAATCAGTTCTTCCAAAGAAAGCATTTTTAATTCTCCTTAATATTCACATCACCAATTGGGGAGAACCCTCATTTCCGTCTATTAGTGTGGCTTCCACCTGCAGGACATGAAAAATTACCTGAATTGAGTTCCTAAGTGATCTTCCTGAGAAATGAGTGCATAATCGATTTTTAGCAGGAGAATACCTTACATTAATGACATTACTGGTCATTCTGCCTCTGGTACTTACACTGTCACCTCTATTTCTGTCTCTTCCGATGGTCTCTGAGAGAGCCCATTTTCTCCCCTTCTCAGCGCACATATGTAAATACATAAGCCTTTTACACCTGCTTCCTGATGACTGAGAATTTCCCAGACAGAGCTGAGTGACCTTTCTTAAAAGTATGGGGTGTTTCTTAGAAATAAAATGCATCAAATGGAAATTATTAAACCCAAAATACTGTCGTGCTGTCTCAAAGTTAGTCTGAGCCAGGCAGCCAACCTCCCCTGAGGGCGACACGCTCAGGGATATATCACATTGTATATATATAAAAATATGCTTATCTTCTTTATGGAACTTTTTGGGAAAAAAAAGTCAGTCTTGTTTCTAAGCTAATTTGATTCTTGGACACTTGATTTTTGATTATTCAGATGTATGTTTCTCTTTCCACACTCTCTTTTAATGTAAAGGATCGTTCTTCAATCTAAACTTGAAACATATGGATGTGACCGCCCTTTGCTGTGAGTCTTCGGTGTGTTAAGACAGAATCCCAGACTTAGGTTAAAAACCTTTCAGACAGAGGAAAACCCACAAATGACAAGTGAGTTAAACTCTCATACATCTCTGTGGGTGCATTGCAAGACATTAGAATAGCAGTAAACTGACAAAGATAGCAAAATTACATTTTTCACAGTGTTATAAAGATCTGTCTTATTGCTGACTCGTACCAGCCACCTTCTGAAAGGCTATTTTCCTACGCAATGTTCACATTCAAAACTTGGTGCCACTTCTCTGTGCATTGGAGTGTAGGAGAAGCCCCAAAAGTGAAGTGGTGTAACTTCCACCTTCTTCTAGTGCTGTGCGTGTCAACCGGATCAGCTGCTGAGCAGCTGGATCTTTGTCTTGTCTTCCATCCTTTGCCAGAATCTCAATAATTATTAATATGCTACTGTAAGAACTCTTATTTCAGGCTGAATGCTCCAAATCACAGTAATGTTATAGGCAGAAAAGCAGCTTTACACGTGTTGTTAGGACAACATCGGAGAAAGCTCTGCACTGTATCTAGTCCACATTTGTCCTTGATGGAAGCTTATGGTTTGAAAAAGATGAAGTTATTTAAACAAAAAAGAAAATAATTTGGGGTGAGGAGAGATCCAGTAAAAGATATTATCTAAATCTTTTTTTTTATGACAGTAACAGTATATTTTCTTACTGTTTGTATGTGTTGAGAAGGAAAAATATCAGGCAGTACAGGGTTTCTGGTGACCAAGAACCACTTCTCCGCAGCTGTGTGTGGCTCCTCATGCTGCTCTTTGCAGAGGTACCATCCAGCTCCTGCCCTCACACAGCTCTGTGGGCTGAAAGAACCAGTCTGGACATTAGTGTTTCACCCCTTTCTTCATTTACTGAGCACTAATGAGACCTCTAGTTTTTGCTTAGAAGGGATCTTTCCCTTTAACATGTATGTTTAAGACAGATTGATTCATTAGGGATGCCAGGCATGGCTAAATGGAAGGCAAAAGAGACTTTCTTTTCATAGATGTTTTCAGCCATCTGCCGTGTTCTTAGCTCATGGAAGGGTTAATATTTCAGCAAGTTTATTTCCTTCATATGTTAATGTAAGACAGCACTACTGTTCCATGTTTTAGGACTTAGTTTTGGATTCAGGAAATCTATTAGGTCAATGAACATAGATTTAAATTAGATATGTTGTGTATGAAATAGAGCATTACAACCATTTTATCATGTTGTCCTTTATAATAGGTTTTTAGTTGGACTATTCCTACATAAATAGATGTCCAAGGCAGTTTTGTGGTGCAGTTACCTGTTGCATTAACTCAGGCTTTTACTTATAAAATCTGTGTTAAATTTCTGCAAGACAGAAATTGCCCCTACTTTTGTCTGCATGCAAATTGGGCAGATGTTTCATTTAAAAACAATATATTCAGTTCTGACTTCTTTGAAACATTGGATGTTTGAAGTAAAAAAATGACTGATTATTGCAAAGAGAAAACAGCAAGAAAAGAAACTATCTTGGAAATCCCTGAGAACTTGCCAAGCGACTTTTCTTTTGGTATGTACCAGCCAATCCTACTCTCCTCCAAAGAACCTTGCCAAAACCTTACAATCTGTCCAAATCGCAGCATCCTGGGAAAAATTCCTTCCTGTTTTGCTTTTGAACTGAGAAACTTTCTGGAAAATGCTAAAATCTGAATGCACAAATCTGGCCTATGTGTGCTCAGGAACAATGCAACACCCTCAGCTAACGCAGATTGTCCTAGTGCAGAGACTCCAATAGCAGGAATTGGAGGTGAGAGAGGGGAAAAATACTGGTACTTAAAACTGTATTGAAAGAAAAAATATTTCCTAATAATAGAAACAGTTTTACACAAGCTGTACCTGATGTGATTTTTGGAAAACATAGCAAGCAGAAGTCATGATTCCCTCCCAAACTGCAATCAATGGACTGATCCTGCTCAATGCACATTACACCTATTTGTTTCCACAGCTCAAACTGCAGCAGGAACAATTTATATGACTGAGTTAATATATATGATTCCATTACAGTTTTGGCACCCTGAAAGATGGCACACAGGGGCTTTGTGTGACCTTTCCTTTAATGTTGGAGTAGTTTTGAAGTGCCATTAAGAGGTGATCAGTGGTAATTGTCTTAAGGATGCCACCCACCCTTCTAATAAGGATGTTCAGTGAGACCTGACCTGAGGTCTGATTTGATTTTTAAAAGGGTGTTGTCAGATAAGCAAAGCATCTGAGTTACCTGCTTTACAAAAAAAACGAAACACAACAGGAAAAAACCCACCAACAGACAATTTAAACAATTTTGCCCCCTCCCCTCCAAAAAAAAAAAAAGAACAAAGCGGAATTGATTCTGTCATAATTCAGATCTCAGAATATCAAATGTAATACTAGGAAACAGAAGATGTCATTTTGGAATCAGCTTCCATGGTTACAAATGCTCTAAGCTGATACTGAGGAGAGATGAACCATCTCGTTAATGTTACACCCATCAGCATACAGTTAAGATTTTCCTGATATTATTAGTGTAACTCTTAGATTTTCTTTTTTTCCTGTTTCAGCCTTTCATATTAAATTATGTTCTCACTTCCCTGCCTTTAGTAGCTGACTTGGTACTCTGAAAACAATTCATTATGCCAGCAGAGCAAAGCTGATGGATCTGTGTGCAGGACAGACTCCGTAGCATTCGTGTCAATTATATTATATTAGGGCTTTCCATTAATTTTGTCTTCCAACTTCATGAAACCCTAGAAGGCAGATTCATCTTTCCCCTGATGTAATTGTATTGATTTCAGTGGTGCTATTACCAGAGGAAAGAGCAATATATGGCAGGAGATTCTGGCCCCAGAGTTTTGGCAGCCTGAACTTTGTTCCAGAAGAGTCACCGAGTGTGAGTGTTGTTGTTTTTTTCCAGACCTTTTCTTCCTGTGATCACACGATTCTCTGACTTTCATACCCATGATCATCAGGCAAATTGCATAATCCTGTTTGATGTTGCTTTTCAGGAATTCAGCATTTGGTTCTAGAATGACAATCTAATTTTGTCAGAAAATCTTTGTTATATTACACAAGCCATTGATATTCCAGGGTTTTCTCTTATTAGACTATCTCAGATGTGACATGCCGCCTTCTTTCATATAATCCTGTTACAAACACTCTACATTTAACCTACTTTCTCATACAAGTTATTTGGATCCCAAGAGGAAACCTGCTAGGAAGGAGATGAGCTGTACTGGCATCTCATTGTTCTGTTTAATTTATATTCTTTTTAATACAAATAGTAGAATTCTATATTATCAATAACTAGTTTATTTGTTTTAGAATAACTGTATAATTATCATGATGCTTCATTTTTTTTTTTTTTCCCTGTTATGTTGAGTTGGTGAAGAATGATTTCTGCTCAGATTTTTCTGGTATAGGATCAATGTATCCAGCTGCAATTATTAAACTACAGAATCGTTCACTAGTACTGTAAACAGTAAGGTTGACTTGCAGTATCCATTTAGTCAAGAAATACAATAAAAGATATTGCTATATTGGAAAAAGTGATCTGCAAATGTGCAGGCGGACTGATTAGCGATTAGAAAAAGAAGGAATAATGATTAGTTTTTCTGGGCACTTCATGAATATGGAGACTAGACATCTCCTCTAAAGACTGTGGGCTACTGCCCTCTGCTTTTGACTTTAGCAAATACTGTCATGGAAAAATGGTGCCACTATCAAGCACTTCATTCCAAAATTCAGCGCAAAGGTAAAAACCACCAATCAAACAAAAAAACAACTAGCGAACCCCCCTGCAACCATCTAATAAAAGTGAAGACGGAAAAAATTGCTTGAACAGAGAGTCAAAACATCAGGTAAGAGGCAGAAACACCAACAGACAAAAATGCTGCAGACTGATACACCATCTGAGATGAGATTAGAATGTCAGGGCAATGGAATCATACACTGAAAATGGTGTTTAAACTGCATTCTAGAAACATTAGTACTACATTGTAGTGATATTCGGCAGGGAAGCTCTTATTTTATTCTTGCACGTGTTCTAAGAATGAGGCGAATGTCTGCATCAGAAAATGAAAACTGCATCTAAAAATTTGCTTTAGAAAAATATTAGTATGGCACATATATTTTAAAAAAATCACTGGTTCCCATTATTTGAAGAATTAAATACTTAGCCTGTGATAAATGCAAATACAACTTTTCTTCTTTTCTAGCCCGGCTACAGACTAACTGAAGAATTCATATAAATAGTTGAGGTGGATGGCCTGTGGATACTGTACACAAATCAGCTTTCTTAAAATATCTCTTTGCTGCCATCAGTGACACCTACTTAGAATAAACTGACCTCCAGGCTTGTAGCTGAAATTGAATGGAGTTTTTATTTACTTTTAAAGAAAAAAACAACAAATTTCAGTCTTCAGATCATTGTTATTACACGAGGAACATTTGCTGCATGAAATACATTCGCAGATGGTCCCTAAACATAAGCAGCAAATACTGTGTATATAAGACAAATCATTATTTAGTTTCTCTGGGTTTTCACATTTAACCTGTTAGGAAAAAAAAAGCCAGAAAAGAAATCTCGACGTTCAGGTGCTACAGCCCGAATGATCCTTTGTGAAGCTGCAGCTCTAGTGCTGCTGTCTGACTCCTCAGCTCCCAAAGCTTTGGAAAGAAATGTCTGGCTTAATAGAAGCTTTGTGGCAAATCACAGTTATGCAGGATTTGAGAATTTCTTGTATTAGGAAGTTCACTTTATCTTGTCCAGGCCAGCGAGATATCTGACAGAGGTCAGAGACCTCGTGCAGCTCGCAGCTCTGCAGATGGATGACCAGGAAGGCATGATTCTGCTAATCGTCTTCTCAGCAGTTCTTGTAATTTTATGCCAATCAGACACCCTTAAATAATTACGCTAATTTCTTGGAGATAGTTCTGAAGTACTCTTCAGAATCTGTCCCAATCAGGCATGGGCAGTTACAGGGAAATGCGGAGCGAGTCTTTTGTATGCAATAGCAAATGCCTGTATTTTGTCTGGAGTCTCTGTGTTCTGGGGGTACCTTTCATGCCTGCACATAACTTTGTTTTGTGAACTTCTGTTAACTTCCAGTATTCACAATCAAAAAGAGTAGTGGGAGTTGTTAAGCACAGACATCTCCTTTGCCTCAGGCAATTCCTGAGCAGCAGCTTCCTGGCTGCTGGGAGATGTTGGGGAAATAACCCTGTACATCTGTCTCCTTCTCATGTTCTTCCCCAAGTTACTCTAGTTAGCAACTGGCTATTTCTGAGGCTTGGGCGGGTACACTAGCACCACGTCTGGGAGGACTCAAAGGGATCACAGATGCCGCCACGTTATTCTTTGCTTAAACTATAGCCGTAACCATAGCTGGTCCCTTTCCCCCCATAGGCATTAGTCTTCTATTCAGGCTGCATCACGGGAGGTAATGGATGCAGTGATGAAGAACGGAGCTTTTATACAAAAGACACTGACTCATAGTCTTATCTCTGGGCTCTCTTTTCAGGTTTCTTTTGGATTCTGTGAAGTTTATTAGCTATTAATTTCTATTTTACATAATTTTATTTCTTCTTATAGCTGCTTAAAGGTATAAAGGTGGGAATATTTTTCATTCAGTGCATTAAACTCAAGTTCTACATAACCACTTCGAATGAGAAATTGAACAAGGTTGTATTACTAAGCAAGAAATCAAATTTAGATAGACATAAATCTAGAGGGGAAAAAATTAACCAGCAAACCTAAATGGATTTGTTCTTTATGTGAGTTTACTAGGAATCAATTGTGTAACCCTTTACACAAGTTCTGTGAGGAGAAGATGAGCTCCTAAAACTTTATACTGGTACCTGTGAGTAAGGCTCCGCATTGAATCAGTCACCATGAATTAACTAGTTGTGCAGTGTCTATGCACCCAGACCTACAGCTAAAACTGGCTCTAATCCTTAATTACAGCTTTTCAAAAGTAGAAAGAAGAAAGGCCTTGATTGTTTTTAAAACATTTTTTTCCTTAGTGTTGCATCTTCTGATTTCTAAGAGGAGCGGAGGCAGGAGTGCTTAAAATACAGTAGGAAATACGAACTTTATACCTAGAAAATACATTTTAGATCAAGGTTTTTTGTTGTTGTTTGTAGCTCAGATTTGCAGCCACCCCAAAGTCACCAACTCTGTAGATAAGTACTACTTACAAACATGGGTATTTGAGACTTTCCTGGTTAGAATTAACTGCTGAGTTTTCTCCATCATGGTACAACTTGTGAAATGACCCTCCAAATTTTTGTTATGGCTGTATTAAATATTTTATTTTGAAAAGTGTTTTATTTTGCAATTCTCACAGATTTCACTCTTCCTCACTTTGTCTCCACTCCAGGGAACCACTATGGGACATGCTTAATAGATGACATTCAGCTGGGTTAATCTCTTGTTTAAATGGGAGGAATTTGTGTTGCAGGGTCAGAGCCTCTAGGAGTCTGTGAGGCAACTGTGTGAGCAAGGGCTACAAAGAGGAAAGGGGTGGAACCGCAGATCTCCAGTTTGGGATTTGAAAGTTAAAGGTGCTGGAATTTATATTAATTAAAATGCATTAATGTACTTCAATACTGTATAATATTTGTGGTGGGGTGGAAGTGGAGATGGATGCTTTGGTTACCTTCAATTAGAAGGTGTAAGGGTTGGATGAGATGCATGGAGGTGAAAACAAAGCACATGATCTTGTTGAATGCTTGTGAAACAACAGAGTCTAGTGAGGTTTATATGGCTGCTGGTGGAAGCTTTAAACAAAAAGGCTGTTCCTACTCTAATGTGTCAGACTAATATTATTTTCCTTTGTGGTTCTTGATGATTTGAGTGTGTGGCACTCAGAACAATCCCATTTTCCCCCAAGAAAATAAAAATAACGTTAGAAATGATTGTTGCAAAATGGGGGGCACCAAAGCTCCAAAAGGTGTAGGCACTTGCATTTCCAAAGCCAACACAAGAATGAAATGCTTGCTGGTGGTGTTATGGTATAGAAAATACAACTTAATATTGAATTCTGATCAATCTGTGCAATGCTTAGAATGTCCCAAATTATGTTAAGTCAAATAAAATCTCTCTTTGCTAACATTTTTTCTTACTTCCTTGCACGCAGGTTTGCTCTATTGTGCGTTCAGGCTGAGGGAAGGTAACCTCCTTTACACAGACTAAGTGTGCTCTGCTGTTTCAGTTTGCGTGATGTAAATCAATATATGTGTTCAGAACCTTTTCAGCTGAGGGTATGGCTTCTTTCCATTATATCTTTTGTGATACGGAATTAGAAAATTCCCTTCCCCTTCACATTTAGTGCATGTGTTCTTGTGTAGAGTGGTCGTTCTGTTCCACATTTCCAGAGGAATGTGGGTCATTGTTTACTTATGGCTTCATTAAAGAATGTCCAGTAGCTAATAATTTCTATCGTCAACCTTTGAATATCAAGCACGCTATTATAATACTCTTTGAAAGCACCGCATGTAGCACAGAAACGTGAGAGACGCCGGAGCAGCTCTAGTCAAGTTATAAAAAGAGCGCTACCATCGCCGCCTGAACAGAAGGAACGTGTGGGGAGATCGAGGGCATTGCCATGACAATTCCGACCGACGGGTCTTTGTTCTTCTTGCGTTCTGACAAGACTTTCTTGTTCCAACATCAGGTGCAAATGATGATGATGAGAAGCCGTGCTTGTTGTGGAGAATACATGGCCAAACACCTCTTCTTCTGTTTGTTGAAGCTACAAAATACGCGGTCAATGAAGTCTAATTTGAATGAAATTTTATGGGCACACAGAGGTTGGTGTGAAGGAAGAAATGCTCTACTTTGACCTCTGTAGCCTCTCTACAGAGAGCTTAATAGAGAAATGTTTTAAATTACAGTATGTTCCAATTATTGTACATTTATGGGACGGTGTGAGCTCCCTCTACGGGCTAATTTAACGTCTGCAAATTCCAATAATTCTTTTTTGTAACAAAGCCTCTGTGTAGCCTAGTGGATAAGGTGCCTGCCTAAGGTTTCTAAGGTTGTGCTCTTTTGAGCGTGTGCAAGATGGCTGCCACAAAAGTGTTTGAAGCTGCCGCGTTTGAAGCTGCCGCGTGTGTTTGAAGCTGCCGCATTTGAAGCTGCCAGGTTTGAAGCTGCCGCGCGTGTTTGAAGCCGACGCGTTTGATGTTGCTGAGTACGTTTGTAAATTTGAGGCAGACTTTAATATTGTTAGACAGTAGGGGAGTCCTTTTCAACCTTTTTTCATTTTTCACTTGAACTTTTAAAAAGTTTTATTTTAACTTTTTTTAAACTATTTTAACTACTTATGTCAGCTGAGGAATGCTGTGATTCACAGCCATTATTGTAAGGAGGCTGTTATGTATTTTTAGTGCTGCTGGGACCATAGGAATTTTTGAGTGACTTTGACTGCAGACAACAATGTGGAGAATAATCCCGACTGTGAAAGTGCTGTTGGGGCTGCAGAAAAGTACAGAATAATTTTGACCAAGGGCAATCATGGCTGCTTTTAGAAGAAATACGAGTATGCCCGGGTGTTGAATTTGTGAGTTACTGGGACTGGGAGGAAAAAAAATTGCTGGAAAGAGAAGTTGGACTTTTGCAGACAATTGACAGTATGTTCGGTTAGCTGGGAGCTCAGGGTATCAAAAAATTCTGATGGGACTATAGAAGAGCCTTCGGTGATGCTGGGAGTGAAGCACTTGAGCTGTTTGGACAGTAGGGGAGAAGTGTAATGGTGCCGTTTGTTGAAAGCTGTGGACTGCCGAAAATGTTAGAAAGTAAACTCCAGGTGTATTCGCTGAGAGACGTAATGCCTTTCTTCTGGAGGAGAAATGTTCTGTAATGTTATATTATTTTGGGATGCAATTTTTGAAGTCTAAAAGCTTCCCAAGGCTTCATATGGGGCTGGAAAGTCATTAGCTGTGGGTCAGAGAGAGGGAGGGTTTGTTAAAAATTATCTGAACATTGGTTTTTGCATGAACAAGCAGTATCTTGCTATACATGTGAAAGCGAGCATTGATTGAAAGGTAGAGGTTCATGCAATTTGACTCACTGGATGTTCTCCAGAGGTAACCAGTTAGCTATTGGTGGACCACGGGTGGACAGCTTCTACCGTTGTTCATCATTCAACTGTGATTTTGGAGCAGGTGCTTTGTAGCTGTGGGTCTCTGGAGATCTCCTCCCTGTCATTTTAATCCAGCCCTTGCTGCTGAGGATTGGTCACTCTCTTGGAGACCCTTTGGAAATCCCTTTGGCTCTGGTCATCTTTTAGGCATTAGAAGGTAGATCTGGTAGCCACTGTAATAACACATGTGCCTTTTTAGCGTATCCATCCATCATTTATCAGATTGAATTCTTAGCACGCAATCGGGATCTGCGAGTCTATACCTCAGTTAATCTGTATCAAAATGTGGAGATCACAGATTATTTTGCTTATAGTGTTGAACGTCCCTCAGATTAAGTCATCACCTTTTAATTTTTCTAGACTTGACTCCTCTTTTCTGGTGATTCTTTGTTCAGATGTTCTTTGTTTCATCATCTGAGCTGCTAACACTAAACATTGTTTTGCGTGGAATTACACAAGTGATGAAATGATGAAAAAATAGTGTGGTACATTACAAAGAGTTGGGTAACTGTTCATGACTTGGCTTCCCTCTGAAGGTTTGCACTTAGGGGTTTTTAATTTCTGTACAATAACAGGCGCCAAATGGATCTGATTGATACCGTTTGTGATAAATTCCTAGTATTGCACTCTTCTTTTCCTCTAGGGATTTCTAGTACTTATTTTAGAATATTTGTTATAGATGTTTGACTTAGAATGTTGTTCTTACTTTCTTTAGTTTATCAACCACCTCGTGAGATTAACTTCAGTCTTTTCTTTGCTAATTACACAGACTTTTCATTACCCTGAAGCATTTTTTTAGCTAAACCCAAGTAGTCTCTGTGCCTTGTGTGATGAAATTGCAGAGGAGCTCAGCTGAATTCCCGGTCCCAGCGCCTGGCCCCACTTAGTGGCTTTTCCATGGCTTTGGAGCGCTGGTTTGTCCTGACTCAACGTGCAAACTTCCTCTTGGAATTTCAGCCATATATATGGCATAAATCACATTATTGTTTACTTTTTGTATAGTCTTCTTAGTAGAAAATCTGTTTGCATTCATTCCAAACTTTCAATATCTTTCGTGTTAGCATTTTGGGTTTTTCTCTGTGGGTTTCTTGCTCCATCCTTTCCAATCGGTAGCATTCCTTTTGTTTTACAGTGGTCTTTGTTAGTTTTATGTGGAAGGCATCATTAACTTGTGTATTAGTGGATCCCACCATCAAGTTCAGTTTAATACTCTCGCCCTTAACGCAGCAAAATTAATATCGATGGTGATAGTGCTGGAACATCTGAGCAACTTATTTACCTAAGAGCTTGCTACTGGTGTAAATTAATCAGAAAGTTAATCAAAGCAAGAGCATTGCATAAGCTCTAGAGAAAATGTCCTGGCTTTTCGAAAACCAAGGCATGAAAATTTCAGTCAAGTCTTCAACTATTTAAGAAAATTAACAGCTTAAGGCCTGGTGGTTTTTCCTAATGTTGGCATATTTTTTAATCCCTTTGCCAATTTAAGTATGATTATGTTTCAAGAAATCTAAAGCTATTTGAAACGGGAATGTTTGGGTCTCTATTTGTGATCCTGAAACCTGCTTCTGTTAGATGAAGTTGCTGATACTATGCTGGTTTATAAAACAGCACTGATAATCAGTCTTACAAATCTTGTTCTCTATTAAAATTCTGCAATAGTTAGTCATTTTGTTGAAAATATTAGTTGAAATAGTTATATAAAATGGAGCAGTTCACTGTGCATGATACATGTATTTTTTCTAACTATTAGAAACTGTCTATGCACTGTACTTTCTAATTTTCCTCTTGGACTTTTAGCAATTTATGATGTTACTAGTATATAGTTAATAACTAGTATGTTAGTTATATTTAATTATATGTAATTATATTGTGCTCTTAGTCATGTATGAAAGATTACGGACATGTAAGAATATGTGAAGGGTTTAGCTTATTGTTTCTTCTACTCTATTGTATGTTTAGTGCACAAATGGGATTATAAGAAATGGTGATGTGACTTTGCTTCTCACATGTTCTCCCTTTTAGCTGAATTAATATTTTGCGTATCTTGATTTAATACCTTTTTTCAAGAAAATTGTCCTTGGGCAGTAGCTGCATGACTATAGTTGAAAGTTACTTTTGTTACCGTTTCTCAAATTCTCGGCGTCCTTTTGTTTTAGAAAACCATCATGTTTCCAGTTAGATGGGCTTCCAGCTAGTTAAACGTGGTTCACCTCCATTTTAAACTGTGATGCCTAAAATGTGGCTGGAAAATCCATACTTAAGCTGGAGTGGTCTGATTTTGAGAATGGGCAGCTGACTAGTACTTCTGAGTGACACCACGTGTAAAATTTTGAAAATAATATTTTAAGCTCTACTTCAGGCCCCTCGGTTTGAAAACATGAACCTTTGTCTCTTTCTAATAAGCACAGACCATGTTTACATTGCATGTTCCTTTCCCCAAATTGCTTATAACCAGAGCCAAACAGTCAAAGCGCAGCTATCGGGAAGTGGAATTAATAGGATATTTATTTTTCTCGAATTTGTTTAGCCATGGAAATTCACACCAGGCTTATGTCCATCCATATTGCATTTTTGAATTTTGTGACTGTAGAATTTGACTCTCTGAAAAGGGAAACAGCAAGTTTTTTGTTTAACCACAGAGCAAATCAGATAGTTGCAGAACAAGATTCCTCTTGTAGTGTGGTTTATCCATTAGTATACCCGACTTACCGACTGAGGCAATCTTGTGGTCTACTTAACCTTAGTAACGTACCTAAAAAGTTGCAAAGCAGTGAGGTCTAGATTATTGCTAAGATAAAGGCACTTACAACACCTACCACTTTTGTTTTTGCACAATCCGCCTACTTTGGGCTGGGGCTGGTGGCACTGTGATGGAGTATTTGCTACCCCATGGTTTATCCATCCATTTCCACTCACTTGTTTTAAACTAGAGGATCATTTATTTCACTCTCTTGCCAGGGAACACAGGAGTGCCATTTCTGTTGACATGGGAAGGGACATTAATGAGCAGAATTGATCGAATCACATGAAAACCCTCCAGTTCTGTTGTGGTTTCTTCATATTCTTTGACTGCTTCTGTTCCAGGAATATATATTTCTCTTAGGGATACCTGTATGTGTTGGTTAACAGGTTATTTATATTTAAACAAAATGGTTTTTACTGTGTGGTCATTTTTTTAACAATTCATTATGCGTTGCTGAGTAATTTCCATCTAAGAAAGAAAACAGGGCCACATGAGTTTTAGGAGGGGTCAGATACACTTGAAAACAGACTTGCTGAATTAGTCATGTCACACAAATAGTGAAAAAGGTTTGCTTTATGGAAAGTGCTGGAAAATCAAGGAAGCGTTAATCAATTGGATAATTTATTTGCAATAAATAATTATACCTGCAGTGTACTGGGGTGTGGGTTTGGAGATTTACCTTTCCACACTCTTGCTAATCTTAAAGTCTACTCCAGCACACACAACTGAAGAAGCTGGTGCGTGTGGAATAGCAGAGTGCACCAAGGTTCGAGGTGATCCATATAAGAACAGCCAGGGGTTTGTTTTCCATGCATTGCAGTGTTTTCCTACCACAGCAAGTTTGAGCACACATCTAGCAAGAAGTGGTTTCCACCTGAATTTCTAGAACTAAGATCCCTGCATTTTGCTTGTGAGCTGTTCTGTACTTGTCAGATATTGCCCTCTGAGAACAGGCAGTAGTATCTTTAACATCTGCATTTTGCAGTTGCAAAAGGATGGCTTGTGTGATTGTGAAGTGTTGGTGTCTTCCACCATAAATACCCTGATTCACATATGAATGCATAGAATGAGATCATACATAAAATCCCTTCCACTCTTGCAGGACTTAAAATAAGTCGCTTTAATCCTTTAACTGTGCATGGGAAAGCAAGAATAGGTGGTGTTGTTTATGGTCTCTGAACAGAGCCGGACATGAGATTGGTACTGGTAACACTTTTCCCCCATGTATAATAAAGTTCTGCACACGAAGGGGAATCAGGGCATTAATATAGAACCTTTTCTTTAAGTTTCATGGCTACATTATGCATCCATATCTTGGGCCCAATAAAATGAATGAATCCTTTTAGTTTTCCTACTGTTATGCCTTTAAAACAGGCAAAGTCTTTTATTTTTTTCCACTGCAATTTAATCTAATTTTAATATTCCCCAGATAATAATGAAATAACCAATTCTGTCCAATGCTGCCTTAGATAAAAGCATCAGCATATTTGGAACATAAACCTTATTTTACCTTTTGTTGAGCTGCCCAATTTAGTAAGAGCAATTCAGTGCTACATCTTAAACATAGTATGACTTAGAACACTGGAATCTGCCTGCAATGTGAAAAAAGGGAATAATTTATATTTAATTGGTCTAAACCTACCTTTCCTAGGTCAATAAGAAGAGGAAAATCAGCAGCATTAATCAAGATAAAATTATCAGCTGATTAATCAGTGTTCTAATTACTGCATAGTTCTTTCCCTTTTCAGTTTTAATTACTAAACTTCATTGTCTTTTCCATATGGCCATCATGCATTCACGGTACACTTTTTCTCCTGGTGAGATCATTAATATAAAAAATGTACATTCAAGACATTACTGAAGATATAAGAAATTGCTACTGCCTACTAAGAAATTACCAAGGAAGCTGCAAATCAGCCATAGGTTATACAGGAAAAGTCTAATAAATCTACTAACACTTAAGAAAGTAGATATAGTAGAAATGCAATTATGATTATCAAATCAACCTTTGTCCTAAAGTGAGTTTTACCAGTCTTATTTCATCAAATCTATCTCTGGTTAGGTCAGAAACCAATCACAATCTGCTTTAAATTGGTAAAATACATGGGAGACCTCTTAAATTCATAGGGCTAACACAGACCACAAAAATACTCTGGCAGCGTATTCTCTTTAGCAGAATATTCCTTCTTACTCAGGCCCAGATCCTTGAAGGTGTTTAAACACTTCACTACCAGTGAAGTAATTGATTTCAGTAGATATTAGATATCTAAGTATCTTCTGAGGATTTAAGCCCAAATGAATAAATTGCCCTGTATTATATTAACAGAAGGATCTTGACTTATTTAGTCTCTATGGAAGTCTTAAGGAGAATGAAGAAGTGGGTATTGGCCTTTAATGTTGGTTTTGAGTAAGGAAGAAGGTTTAAAAAGTCCATAGTAGGAGTGAGTTTCTAATGAAATCTTAACATCTCGTAATCCTGTCGGTCTGTAATCCGTCTCACAAAAGTCAGGAGTTTAAAAGACGACAAATGGGATGTCTCCATGCGCACAGACTGGGATTTATGGAAGAATAAATTGTATCTTGGATCCACTAGTTTAAGTCAGCAGCTCACTGGAGTGAAGGGAGAACACGTCACCGTTCCCCTGCAAGAGCTGGTGCCTCATCAGTGAGAGCATCCATTTCTGTACACTTGGGAAACGCACAACACGCTCTTGCATCATTTTTATTTTTATTAATGCTTTAAAGCATTTTCCCTGCTTGTGATTTCTTTACCCATTATCACTAAAGGAGAGAGGCAGGCAAAATCACCTTTATGCATTGAAGCCTTGTGCATGAATTGGTGTTGAGTGTTTGAGTTTTGTGTGCTTGCCCACACGCTCTGTCTTTAGCTCCCGCTAGCAACCACTCAAAGATGTGCCTCTCTAGAAAACATGGTGACTTGTGTCTGATTGTACCGCTGTTTCCTAAATATTTGCTGTATCCCTGATATCCCTTTGCTTCTGCCCACGTGGTGGGTGTTGTGTCTACTCTGCAAGCATCCGTACTTGGGAGCATCGCATCCTTCACAACGCTCTGCTCCCTCTTTCCTTGCATCCTCAATCTAAACGGTGGATTTCCACTGTCCAGCTTCCAACAATATCTTCTAATTTTTAGAATATTTCTATGTGCTTGTCTCTTTCATTTAGAAATCAGTTTTCCCTGAGAAGAAGTAGTCATACCAGTTATTCAGTTAACTGATTAGTAATTGAAGGCCTAGTTTGGAAAATGTACAAGTTTCCTATGAATATTCATAAAAAATAATTAACTTGGCTTCTCATTTAGAACCCAACAACAGTTCACTTCAATTTGATTTTTTTTTTTTTTTTTTTTTGATAGATGAGTTAATTATATGCCGAGGTCTAGTTGCTGGGGTTTCTTTCCTAAGCAGTGATTGACTAACTGCTGCTGGTAACAATAATCTTGGGTTGGGGGGGTGTTTTTTTGTTGTTGTTGGTTTGCTTTGAGTTTGATGGGGGTTTTTTGTGTGTTTGTGTGGCTTTCA
The DNA here is from genome assembly GCF_963082525.1 of Nesoenas mayeri. Taxonomy (NCBI): domain Eukaryota; kingdom Metazoa; phylum Chordata; class Aves; order Columbiformes; family Columbidae; genus Nesoenas; species Nesoenas mayeri. Next base: position 119,658,388 of record NC_137544.1, read on the forward strand.
TAACGCCGCTCTGCAGCTGGGAGGGTGGCACATCGCCACCCCATACGAGCGACATGGGTGCAAAGTTGCACGAATGGACCCACTCCAGCTTCCTTCCCCAAAAGCAGGGGCACCCTTGGCAACGAGGACTGATCGCTCCCATCCAGCCCCGAGACTTCAATTAAAATCCACCCTGTAGTGAAATCCTTGCTGCCCCATAGTAACTCATCCCCTGGCTTTTACAAGACGACTGAGGCGGCTGCGCATTTTGCGTTCTGGAGGTGAAAAGAGGGGGATGCAAAGCCAATTTTAGACTTTCGGAGTGGCAAGGAGAGGACAAGGCATGGAGCCCTCGGCCCTCCGGGGATGGAGGACCCGGCCCGCCCGGGAGAGCTCCTGCCTGGCCCGGCCGGCCCGCAGCCCGGCCCGCGGAGCAACGCTGCCATCTAGTGCCACCTGCGCCCGCCCCGCTCGCCTTTTAATTCCTCTCTTTCCTTTCTTTCTCTCTCTCTTTTTTTTTCTTTTTTTTTTTTTTTTTTCTGAAAGGTTTTTATCCCGTCAAGGAAAAACTGGCTCTTGGAAAACAACCAACTCAGTTGGAACTCGGAGATAATAATCAGTTTCTCTGGGCTTGTGAAATTGGCTCATTAAGCGTGCTTTTTAACAGAAAATATTGGAAGCGATTAAGTCTGCTTTACTGAGTGGGCATGAAATGGCTAACCTTCGGCCACCCACAGCTCCTAGGTGCCTGGCGTCGTTTTATGCATGCAGCGTAATGTCTTTACTTGAAGTGCTGTTTATTCATCACCTGCTTATTTATCTCTTTGCATTTGGCAGGCACATCGATCAATGTTAAACTGTCACACAAGGTTATTTTTCTTTTACATAACAGTAGAGGCCTAAGGTAGTGGCGTATTAAAAGTAATAACTTTCTAACTTGTAGCTCAAGATGACAGCACCATTTGTACCTGAATATATTAGAGCCAGAAATATTTTTTAAAAGAAAAAAAAATTAAAGAAGTTAAAAAAACAGGTGATGTCTGTTAAGAATTAATGTTCTTCCAAGGTCGAAGGCTGGAAGACAACATTCCCCACATTGCTATAATTGCGTGCCTGTGCGTTGGGAATGGCTCTCCACTGCAAAACAAATCCTCCTCTGACCCATTGGCGTTATCTCTAGGTTAGGCCCTAATGTCCCTGATAAACCCTCCGGGAGACTACTTTACATCTGCTCTTGAACACCCAATGTGATTTATCCCATGGCGATCAGGTGGTTTTATTTCGAAGTGGATTGATTCACCCCGATGTTTCGATATGAACGTAGGCGCTGGTGTCCACCTCCTCTTTGAGGCTGCGCAACAGCCGCCTCGAGTCGGGCCACGCACATGGAGAACGCGTGGCTGGGGCTGAGTAAACAGGGAGTGGAATCGCTGTCAACAGCCCTGCGCAGCCATCTGAAAAACAGCAAAAAGTCAATGTAGAAGTAAGTCTTTTCATTCTGGTTTCTCTCGCCCCCCTTTTCTTTTTTTGGTTCTAGTATTCTGTTGCTTTCAAACACTGCCCAGCTTTGATAGACTTCCTGTCTTGGCACAGGGCCAGGCAAGCTTTCTCTGTACAAACAGGTTTTCTTTTTATTTTCAGTCCTGCCTAAAAATGCCTACAGATAGAAGAATGTCAGATCTTTTTAGTGTTGAATTTCAAAGCGGTCCTTAGAATTCTTTCCTTCCCTTGATCTTGTCTTTGGATTGCAGCTTGGACTCGCTCTCCATTTCTAAATATAAGCTGTGGACGGTGGCTTTCTAATAAAACGCTTTGATAGTCTTGTGTACATGGGAATTAAGCATCAGGCCGTGGTGGACATTGTGTCAGCAGCACCGTTCGTGCTGACATGAAGCGCTACTTCTCTACCACCACTGTATATGTTGTCTGCCAAAGTACCCTTACTAGAAAGTGTGAATGAAGACTTGAGAAAGCAAGGCCATGAAATGCACTTCATGCAGTTGGCATCTTGCTTTCTGGATTTAACAGAATTTATCGTTAAGGCTGCTCTATCTTCGGATCTGTTAATTCATGTATTCATTCCTGCTCTTGGGTAGACAGTTCTATTTTCTCTCATGAAGTGCAGACCTGGAAGGGGAGGGAGGGGGGAAGCTTGTCCATTAAAAAAGCAGCACCTCCACATGTCTATGCTCTTTGGATCAATATTTGCATCAAAGTGGTTTAAATGTATGTGGCTCTAGGGCTGTCCATTCTTTCAACCTGACCTGCAGCATTGATTAGGGCTAGTATAAGGAAGGGAAAATAGCAAATCCGGTAAGGTAAAATTAAAAAAAGCGAGGAATGTCACTGTGACTCCTGAGAAAGAGGCACTTAAAGTGCTCACATCATTTGTATGAACTCAGCAATCCCCTCAGTTAGAGACTGCCCCTCTTTGCCACCCACATATGGCAGTTGTGGTTCATTTGATTGTATTTCTGAACATAACAAAGAGTGTTTCAGATTTTATCTGGACAAAGGAGAAACCTCCCTATTTGGGATATGTGAGTTCTCTCGGTTCTGGTTAAATATTCACACTGATTTTTTTTTAATTGCTACTTCACTTTCTGCTTGTAAATCTTAATTAGTAGAAGGCACAAAGAAGGTTTATGATGTGGATAAAAATTAACCTCTATGTGTGTTTTTCCTCCATGAAGGCTTCCAGCCCTTCCCTGAACTCCATTGGACATTATACATGCAATTTACTCCCCTGAGAGATTCTTATCTGAAGAGGAGAACAATTAAAGCAAAACTGCAGGACTGACCCTCGAATTTTCCTGATTACAAGTTTTTGCTAGCATTCTGGATGAAGCAAACGTTTGGTTTCCTTCCCTGCTTTGCTCCTTCTGTTGTTTTTCCTGGAGTGTCTTTCCAATTCATTTGGAAGCGGTAGAGATTGAAATCAGTAAGAGAGAGGTCACTTGGTGAAATCTTGGTTTTATTTAAATTGACTTGACTGGCTCCAGGATTTCACTTGAAGACTTTGACAGCATTTCTGCATCTCTTGGTTTTGGACGGTGTCTTGTGGAAAAGCCAAGACTTACCTTTTTTTCTTTTTCTTTCTTTTTTTTAATATATATACTAGTTCATTTACAGTTTCTGTTGCAGTGGATAAATTTGCAAAGGCAAGTTACAGTCTTGGATCTATGTTTCTTTCTCTTTGGTTTCAAATGGACTTTTGACATTGAATTTTCTGGATATAGGATCAGCCTTTAAACTTTGACCCGCATGTGTGATTGCTTAGGCAACAGTTAATTTTGAAGCAGAGAAGATTTAAGACCAGCTTTTTTGAAACTACTTCAATTTTTGATAAAGAAAAACAGAAAAACAAAATGATAGAACACAGTATAATACATAAAACCAAGAGAGGAAAAAAATGACAGCTAAGAAATTTATCATGTAAACAAAGAAAATCCGGCCTATTGAATGGAATAAAATTGAATAAATAGAATGATCTCTCCTCCATGCTTTACAACAACTCTGCTGGCAAAGCACTTAGCACCTACTCAGATTAGGCTGCATGAATACAACAGTATTAAGTTAGCCTCACAAAAGAGGACTTCCAGTATTAGGAGTGATCAAAGGATTTTAGCAAGGCAGGCTCACCCACACCATAAAGGTCTCCTAATAAAGTAGAACTGAGCAATTAATTTACTTGACAGGATGTCTGTGAGCAGTTGGCAATTCCCTTGTATTTACTTGTTATTCAGTGTTACTTGGTATTTTTGCCAACATGTTTACCTGCAGAACTGATCATGAACTGGGCTCTATAAGGATTCAATACCTGATATTTTAAATTGAAGCTGGGTTGGTTATAGCTAATTGGTCATTTCAGTCAGAAGGAGAGGTAGAAAATTAGCATGTCTAAGACATTTGCCCAAATGTTAAAGCACCGTTGGCCCCATAAACCTTGCCTGAGGCACTTGGCATTTATTGTCCGTTCCACTTGTCTCCCTTCATGTGTCTCCCAGACATAATTTAGGGCACTAGCTGCCAGTAGCCCTGTCCTAAAACTAATATACAGCTACCCATAAACCAGATCTTTTCTGACCTGGCATTGGTACCTCCTATGTTTGTTATCTTTCAGAATTTTATTATCCGTAGGGATAATGGCTCCTGCAAGATGGCTTAGGATTTCATGGCAAACAGGGGTTTGTAGCATGTGCTTTATATAAAAGGCGGATTGGTGTATGAACTGTGTTTGGGGGCTTGTGGGGAGAAATTATGGTTCCTAGGCCATTTAATCCTCGGAACGCTGGGCCTGGACCGTTTCATTCTTAGCTTTTGGAGACTGATGGTTCTAGGTAGGATTCAGGTGTACCTTGGAGTTAAATCTTCTTTTCTGGTTGCATGATATTATCAGCAGCCTGGAGAGATGGTGAGATTCGGACCACTGGAAATGCCGAGGTGTTAATAGCCAATGAGTTCTGAGGTATTTTCATCTGAAACCAAACATCGTCACTGTGCAGCATTTTTAATTCATGTTATTTGGCCACGCTCAGCGGGTGTGAGCACTTCTGTGGAAGAATGCACAGCAAGGAGGCTACAAACATAATAACCTCTATAATTTTATGCAGTCTAGTTCACCGAAGTTCTCTTATGTGGCAAAGTACCAGCTTTCCTGAAAGCAGTGGTTAGCTCTTATGAACTTAGCTTTTAAAGAAAGTCTTGCTAATATTCCTCCACGTCCTTCCTATTTTCTGTCCCTTTTGCTCCCTGAATGCTTTCCCCTCTGGCAGCCACATGTCAAATGTAACATTTAGTTTTCCTCACCAGGCAAAAAGTTTGAGATTTGCTGCTGTAGCTCATTTTGCGGAGTAAATTTTTAGGGTAAATGCTTCTGTGTTTGAACGGTGATTATGGAGAGTAAAGAGAACGTAAGGGTAGGGCTATTGCAATGAATTCATGCTTAATTTTTCAAGAGGCTGTGTTTTCAGTCAGTTGCCTTCTAACACTTCTTATAATTAGGTCACTTATGTAAAAATGGATATAAGTTTCTAATGTTAGACAGGCAAGTTTTGTAATTTTGACTCGGGTCCATTCCCATGTAGAGGTGAGATTGCTTCGTGCGTTACGTTCTTCAGCGCTGTGTTCTAACGAGTCTGTGCGTCTTAAGCAATGGGTCTGTCCCACTTAACAGTGCTAATTCAGCTCCCTGCGAGTTCTGTGCCAAAGGATCCCAAAGCTCACATTTACATTTCCTTAAAGTATGTCTAATTTTTAATTAAACACTAAAAGACAAAACATTTTTAGTTTCCTAAGAAATCTTCACCCTGGTTTTGGTGTAAGCATTTAACCAACTTAATGCTCAGCAATAATGATGTTTAAGAAATATAATAAAAAAATGACATTATATAGTTTCATTACAATAGAAGTATCAGTTCAGAGAGTCTGTTACTGAGTCATTGTGATATCTTGACCTGTGGACTTCCAAAGAGCGGACGAGTGTACAGAAACCAGTGTCTATCTTGTGCAGCAGTCTGAGATTTTGCTGGGCAAATGTGGCGAGATATACCAACTCAAATTAAAATTGCCTGAAGTTTGCTCTCTCGAAATCTATAGCATTATGTGGGCCAGACTGATCTTTAATTTAACACTGAAAATAATACTGGAATAGATTACCGAAGGATGTGAAGCATTCTCCACCCCATCAAGTCCTTAAATCAGTACTGAACGCTATGCTCTAGCTGAGCCCCAAACTACACAGCTTCATACAAGAACTTTTTGTGCTAAATCACTGGCTGGAGCTGTAGAAGGGGTTACAGTGGGTTCTTCTATCTCTGAAGTCGGTGTCTCCAAGAGCAGGAAGATGCTGGACTGGGCTCCCTGGTCCGCAGGAGTGGCAGCTGCAAGCAGGGACCTGCATTCGCAAGAATGCAAGGATTTGCCAAGTATTTGTCTCCCATGGGCTGCAATACAACCTTAAGGTTGTCAAAGGGTTGACAACCCTTTTATTCATTCTGACTAAAGCAGTGAGAAAAATGAACTTTCCTGACTGTGTGTTATGTTCTGTCCCTTTCCTGGCCCCGCATGTACAAACTTACCTGTCCCCAGAGCTCTGCTGCCCATGCCAAAATCTTCCAAGCACAATTTAACCCTTGATCAGCAAGCTGTCTCTAACTCAAAGAAGATGTTAGAAAGCTGGCTGGCTGGCATCCAGAGAAGCCAAATCCTCTCAGCACAATATCCTGCATCTGTGTACACACCACACCATTAACAATTGGGATAACAGAGCTTTTGGAAAGTTTTTATGTGTGTAAACTAGTTGTCCCTACAATCAGTAATGACCAAATATGAATTCTACTTTGTACTGAATGAATGGATGCATGAACAAATTAAAATTATCTGGCATAATTTTGTGACCTAAATGGGAAGAGAAGAACTATCAGCTGTTAGGAAAGAACTATCTCCAGACATATATGTGTCTTCCCTCCACTGCAAAAAAGTACTGATCTCTTTATTAGACAGAATACTTTTATGTACTTCAAATGCATCTAAACAACTGAGAGATTGGAATATTTCTTGATGTAGTTAAGGGTTCAGGTCTCCGGGCAATCTTTCAGCACTCCCAGTTATATCTAAAGCAGCCTTGTTCTGCACTCTTTGTGGAGCCCCAGACACGCTGATTTGTCTCCTGGGACTCCTGAATCAGCCCTGGAGATGTGGCTGATGCCTTGTCTAAAACCAGGAAAAGGGCCAGAGTGGCCCAATACTTCCCAACTGACATTTTTTTAAAGACTTTGAGTTTTAATTTGGCAGCAGGATGAGGAGCTCCATGTAACTTTTGGGCAAACAGTTACCCATAGATAAGGTACGGCACTTCTTGCACAGCAGCTAAAAGAGTAACTTAAAGGTTGTTTCTTAACTCTAGTGGATACTTGCTAACGCAGAGCAATGTAAGGCAAAAGCAGTCATGCACATAAGTAATTCAGGGATTTTTTTGCTCCTGCTTAAACAATTCTTGATTGAAGCTTAGAATAGAAAACAGATGAAGAAACATGTCAGATTGTGAACTGGTTAAAGTGTGCTTTTCACCTCTACTTCCACTAAACTGATACTTCTGCTGGATATTCTTTGTAATGCAGAAATATAAGGCAATTTCCTTTCTCTTCTTGTATTTGTTAAACATAATTCTTGTCGATTGTGTTTCAGTTATGTACTTATATCAAAATTAAGGGCAAGAGTTCTTAAGAAGCAAAAAATAGTGCCTATAATGATCTCAATAGGAGGGAGATTATCAAATTGAGGAGGAAAAAGTATAGGCAATTAAGACGTCAACTACTGTAAGGCCATGTTAATAGTCACTCCATGTACTCTGGAAAGCCAAGTATCCTAAAGTCTCTGAAAAAGCCCCAAAGTGCACCTCAGCAAGGCCTCTCACTTGGCTGCTCTCTTCTTACTTCCTTACAGTTGAATTCAGCCCATTTATAATATAGTAAATTTGACTTTCAATCCATTTAGGGAGAAGCATAGAGAAATAATATTTAAAACTGGAATTTTCAAAAGAATTTGTAAGAATTTGGTAACCCTAATTCTTCTGGGAATAGTTGCCTATCATCATCTTCACATGCCTAAATGATGCACCCTTAGGCTATGAATTTCAAATATGCCTTAATCTTTCAGTAGTCTGGTATACAAATAAAGATGCTTCTATAGCAATTCTAATTTCAGGAAAAGGAAGAAGTGCTAGCTGAATATGATATAGTAGTAGCTGTTTTCTCCCCAGCTTTTCAATAAAAAAATATATGGAGGAAAAAATATGCCCATGGAACAAGTCTTCATTGACCTTACCAGTGCTTTTGATGCTGTTGGGCTTCTAGCTCTGTGCAAACTGTTGGCAACATTTCTGAACTCCTGGATGTCCAGAAAAGTTTGCGAAATTATCCGTCATCTGCACAATGGTGTGCTGGAGAGAGGCTGTGGCTGGCACTCTGTTGGATCCATTTGTAACAGCAAAAGGAGTCAAGCAAAGGTATATTTTGGCACAAACCGCTCTTTGGACTGTTCTTTGTAGTAATGATTGATGATGCCACTAGAGACATGATGCCAGGAATATTTATTAAATTTTGAACATCTGGCAGGCTCTTTAACCTGAGCAGATTGAAGGCCTCCACGGCACTGAAGGAGAAGGTTATATGTGAACTTCTTTGCGCAGGTGGTTGTGCTTTCGTTGCACACACTATAGAAGACCTCTAGTTCACGACCAACAAATTTGCTGTGGCAGCTGAAGTCCACAGATTTATCGACAGTCAGAAGAAAAGCAAGGTTATGCACTAGTCCAGAGCTGGAAAAGCGTGTGCAAGATACAGCCTCAGAATCAAGGTATTAGCGTGGGGAAGGAATTTGATTTATTTTTAAGAGGCTATCAGATGTCTAAGAAATCATGTGCTGAATTAAAAATGTACGTTTTGCATGTGACGTCGCATCATAAATTGACACCTTCGTGGCATCCCACAGAATAGCAGAGTTAGTGTTTATTTTGCTTTAGTAATTTCCACATTAGTCTGTGGCTGTGGAACATGGACAAGTCATTGCTGGCACATCAAAGAGCTGGAAAAATTCCATCACCAGCACCTTCAAGCTATTATGCATATCAACTTGTAGGATAAGAATCACAAATAACAAGATTTTGCAAAGAGATTGCACAAACAGTATTGAAGCAATCATTATAAAAGCATTATTTTACTGGACTGGACATGTCCTCTGTATTTAGGACATAAAGCTCCCACAGTATATGTTGCATAGTAAACTTACAACAGGCAGCAGATCAGAAGTCAGGGAAAAGGAGAGGCATTTGTCCAGAAAAAAATCACTCCCTGGTTGCTACACAGATGCCATCATTTGGGAAACTCAGCATCAGCTATTAATATAGAGTGCTACAGTGTAAATTGAGTCATGTAGTCAATGGAGCCGAAAAAAATTCACAACTGAAAATTCCTGAGTAATTTTGCCCTTGTTGAACATCTGTGATTAAATCACGGGATCTTTATATGCAGTTGTACTAAATTCAGGTTCGAAAGAAACCAAGTTATAGCTGAGGAGCAATTTAGGCATCGTTCTCTCCGTGTCCAACGGATGATGAAGTTCTGCTTTAGGAAATGTTAGAGCCAGCACTAGTTACTCGTGATGCTGCTCTCTCCAACCCATGGGTTACATACGCTCGAGGTTTCAGGCAGGCGTAGCTCTGCTAATGGTGTGGAAACGGGTTGAGAGCGAACTGGGCTGAGAGAGAAGAAACCCTCACATGGTGCTAAACAAGCTCCACAGCAGCCAGAAAGAGAAGGCACGAGCTCAGCTTCCAATCTGGAAATGCTGCAGGTGATTAAGCCTGGCTTTAGGAAAAGGCATTTTTCTTTCTGCAGCTCTCTGAGAAGGTTTTGGTTGGTAGGGAATGGAGAACTGCAGTCGGTGACCCCCAGGATCCTGGAGAGAAGGGCAGGAGGTTTTGGGACATTTCCTCTGTTTTAGGGATCACTGCAAGAGACACGTTTGTGCACAGGCCTCCTCCCCAGCAAACAAAGGGACAAATGTTCAGGGGTGTTGTTCCCTCCTGCTTCCTTAATATGCAAGCTTATAATAAAAAGGAGATTGGAGAGAAGGAAATAATCAGATCAACTGCTGTCATTTACATTTAATTGCTGTGTTTGCCATTTCAGCACTAAGCATTGAAATGTGCTCAAGATGATCTGAGAAACGCAGCAGTTGGTTGTGTAGTTGTTCTTTGCACAAGAGTTATTCAAATAACAACCTAAGGTGGCAGACACTCCGGGTCGTTACTGTGCTAAACAGGTCGAAGGACGAGCACAAAGCACAGCTCAGATTTTAGGACGTCTGTAATAAATATAAACAAGCCAATTAGAATAGATTGTTTGCCGAACTGAATCTTCAAACCCAGGGATTGTTGTACACAACCTATAGGAAATGAAGTGAAAGCAGTTCAGTGTGTGGAAAATTGATAGGCAGTTTTTATCTTGCCATCCTTTTCATCTAGAGCATCTGAAATTCAGTAAATATATTCACTTGCCCTACTTTTGAGAGTAATTTTTCATCAGACTTTCAGTAATTGGATATCACATATTTTATGGTCTTACTCTGTGTTGTTGAAACAGCCAAAAAGGAATAAAATGATAAATTGAATTACTTGAGGTTGGGCAGTTTTAATGGGAAAGTGAGATAGACTGGATGCCTTAGGAGTAATCCTCGAGACCACATTTGAGAACTTTTAGGCTAGTGAAAATCGCAATCGTTGGCATGCGGTATTTCACCTCTGAAACCAGATATTGTTTACCGAAAAGAAAAAAATCAGCAGTGTTTTGGTGTAAAACCTGTCCAGAATTGTAATAAAATATTGGAAGGAGGAAATACTTTTGTCCTGGCAAGACCTCAGGGGTGCTTTTTTTAATTTCTCAGTTCATTTTATTCTCTTATCTAAAGTATGTAAAAGGGATTCTGTCTTTCAGTTATGAAAATGTGCATATTTTGTGCCACAAAAGAGAACCTTTTCTTTTTTTTTTTTTTTCTTCCTCCGTTTTTGGTAAATATTCTTTCAGAAGAAACACAATCAATGTAGTCAGAGCTAACAAGCAGATGGATGTATTTGAATGCCATTATCTTATGTACAATGATATTATCTCTTTCATGAAAAATTCAGCAGTTTGGGCTGCTTTAGTCAAGGAGAAGGAGGAAGCAGGCAAGAAAAAATAGTGAGAAAAACATGATCAGACTTGGAATCCCTGAGGGGGTCACATTGCATCATTTAGCAGGAGAATAAGCAATGCAGAAGGAGCAAAGTTGGTGGAGTTGCTGTCTGCTCTCCTTCTGGCGTTCTTGGCTCCGAGCTCTCGTCAAGCCCTGCAGCTGTAGGTGGGCAGCTCTCGGGCCTGCTAAAGCATCACGCCGTGACATTTTTATCATCAGTCTAGGAGAAGAAAATAAATTTGCTAACAGAATCTAGTTGGCAGGCTAATACTGCCTTGTCACATTCCAGACATCTTCAGGTCTGGCCTGAGCCAGAGGAAACAAGAATGAGGGCCAAGAAGTTCATGATGGACATGTTATATAAAGAAACGCAAGGAAAAGGAGGGGAGGCTGCTCTGTAGCAGAACCCGGGTATTCCTCATGATTGCAGAAATGAGAATATTTGCACATACAAAATACTTATCACCTGGGAGGTGGAATGCTTGGTTTCTGTAAAAGCTAACCGTAATTTTCACTGACTTCTGTGAAATACTTTATTTCCTTTTACTGAAAAACACCCACAACTTATAGTACCAAGGGACAGGGTTTTAGTGTGTTCTCAGGTATCCTGCTGTATCAAGTAAACTCCAGCAGCTGATCAAAATCATATCGCTTGTATGCAAAAGATTAGGTTTTGCTCTCCCTGGGAATGCTGTGTCAGAATAATTCCCACTGCCGCTATTTGGTGCTTGTGGCATTTTCTGCCACACAAACACTTATCTGCGTGACTTCCTCCATGGTGGTTAAACTTGGACACGGAGCAGAGAAGGTGTGCTTCTCACCACAGGCTTTGCAGAGGAAAACTGGCTGGAAAAATTCAAGTCCTCACCCACAACTTTGAGAATTGAGCCGTGTCAAGAACGGACGTTTCACACCATGTGTTACAGCAGGAAAAGCTACAATATAATCATTGTGCTGGGCAGCTGAGAGATGTCAAACGTTTGGCAGAACAGAAGAATAAAGATTGTGTTGGGGAATTTCATATGGGCAAATGGAAGCGTGATACAAGAGTCACTCTTCTCTTCAAAGCTGCGCTCAGCGGCGACGCAGCCATAATCTTGCAGTGTGAGATGATTTGCATCAGAAGGCGGACTAGTAGATTAAATGTATTTTTGCCTGCCCAGCAAAGTGCTTCTGGTGTCTGGCTGAAGAGACAGTGCCCCTGAATCATGGGGTCTGTGCTCTAGAAGCATCATCTTCCAAAGGGTCACTGTTCTTCGGAGCATCCGTGCATTTGATTCAATGGCATTTGGAGGGCAGCATTTGAATTTAGCTTTGGTTACGCTAAACAGAATTTCAGGGAAACGAATAACTGAATGAAGACATCATGCAAACAATGCAACTTCTTTGTGGTTCTGGATGTGTCACAGAATGTCTTAATGATGAACGTTTACGAAAATAATTTTCAGAAGTGACCAGATTGACTGTAGCTTTCCATAGCTCAGGTTGGGCAGAGATACGTAAACCCAAATCAGACCCTCACAAGTTCTTGCCCAATAGATGATGTTTGTATCCAATTGTGCTGCCTTTGTCACTGCGATTTGTTCAGAATCAGAGCACATAAGAGAAAGATTTGCTTTGGTGTAAGGGCTTGGATATCATTGCGATGTTCTGCATAACTAAATATTTTATCTTTGAATTTTAGTTAAAACAGTACATCAGGCTTAGGTATAATGGTTTACTTAGACAACTTTAAAATTATTACCTCTAATCAGCTTTTTCTTTTTCTATTTTTTTCCAAAATGATGAGTAACTCAGTTCCTGTGTCATGTCCCTTTAGAAAAATAAAGCAGTTAGGAAAATATTGAGGTCATTCCTATAAAAATAAGCCCCATTTTTTCTTTGTGATGAAATGAAGTTTGTTGGAAGTGCTGGCATTTGGTGGGCTGAAAGAAAAAGTAGGACTGAAAAAATATTTAATCTAAGTTGTAAAGGAGCTTGGAACCACACCACAAGCATCATAATTAACTTTAATAATTATAAATGTAAATGCAGACAAGCCACAAGGTTTTAATGGTGTGCCACATGCTTCTGCTAATTATTTTAGAGTTTGGACACATTCAGTGCCAGCTAATTATAAACCCTGCTATGGAAATCATCTGTTTATATTAGACTTATTGATCTCTAGTGTTTAAGCAATATGAAAAGGGAAATCTACAATGCTCTACCATCTGCTTTGTATTCCTAATTGCTTTTAAAGAATCAAATATATAAATAGTCAGCTTTTTATATGTTGGGCTTCAAACTCATTCAAGAAACACGTTTTGCAAAGCTAAGCGAACAAGAAGAAGATGGAGCATTAATAATTTCTCTCTTCCCCTCCAACTTTTTGCATCCTTGGGGCTCTGCATTTCACTGACCTCAACACAGGAGAAGAAAACATGCGGGTCCCAAAAGTCCCACATATTGGTCAAGCCAGCTGAGAACTTACGTCGTTTATCATTTACATCTTTTAATTGCACATTTTCTTTTACTCCTTGCCATCAAACACACCTTATGGCCATGAACATTTCTTGTTATTCCACTTAATGGATACACAAGAAGAGGGGAAGGGAAATTAATGTTCAAACTAACGATCGCCTCCTCTGGGAAGGATTTGGCTTTATGGCAGATTAAGCCTATTGGGCTGCATGATGGGCATTTGGTTGGTGGGGAGGATTCAGACTCTGATTTAAAAAAAAATACATATATATGTATATATTTTTGTTGTTGTTGTTGGAAGTACCACTTATAGCTATTTTTGGTATTTCACAGTAATTTTGTCATAAAATTGCTGATTTTCATGCTATATAAAATTATTGTTTTCAGTGCTTTAACTGCTTGCAGTGTCACTTTTACTGGGATGGTCTCTTTTGTTAGGTATTTACTATTTCTTCACCCTTTAAAATTGCGTTAGTGAAAAGACAGTGTGTTCGGAGTGCAGCGCTCCTGAGAGGTGAGTGTTCCCCAGTGATTCATGTGTGAAAACTGTTGGTATTCCAAACTCTCCAACCCTTTCTCATATCTAGTTCTCTGGACTTTTCATTCTGCTTTTGCACTTCTTAGCGCACAGACCAATGGAGAAATTATCTGTTTCTAAAGTTAGCATTTCTAACTTTGCCTGATTGTTTTGTTGCCCCGAGAGGTGTCTTGTTATGGGGTTCAGCACTCAGGGTACAGAATGATTTTTCCATCTGCAGGAATCCTGCAGTGACCATAAGAAGGAGAGTGAAGATGCAGAAGTGTGTCTGGTGTGAATTGTCACAGCTCCATAACTTTTGAAGCCGGTGACGTTCGGACAATTTGCTTAGACCAGGGGTGTGCCCTAAGGATTGCCGTCCTTTTGATGAATTGAGAAGCTGGGCCAGATCCCCAGCTCGTGTCAGTTGTAGTAGCTCTGCTGAAATCCATGGAGCAGTGCCAGGCTGCACCAGCTGGGAGGCTGGCAATAGCCGCTTAAAATTAAACAAGTTAATGCACTTGACTGCTGCAGTTAAGAGGTCCTGAACCTCGGCTGCTCCGCCTGTTGAGAAGTTGCTTACGCCTGCCTAGAGGACTCACTGCCCTTAATCCTGGTTTCACAGCCTGGCTTTGCACCAGGTGGAACTGTTTCTGGTGGGGTGTGGGGGAAGAGAGTTGGTACTCAAAAACACTTTGTCCATGGGTGTGAAGCGCTCTTTTGTTTTTTTGAAATGATGTTGTTCTGCTCCCTGTGGTTGTTAAATCCCTCTGCTTAGCCTGGCACTTTGGAGCAGAAGTCTGCCACGTATGGCTTCTTTGCTTATCCCTTTCTAGTGCATGTGCACACCCTTGTTTTAATCTCTCTGCATGTACATTACTAGTGCAGCCTTCTATTATCTGAGTTTACTATAATTAGGGCTCCCGGTTTTCTGCAATTCAGCAGGGAAAGAAGTGCAGCTTCAGTTTTCTATTGCTTTAAAATTCAGGCTTCTTCCCAAAAGTGAGGTACCAAGCAAAGAAACAACACTGGAATAGGCTTTTGAATTACCTTTCTAGCAAATCTCACATTTACAGTGAACAATGTAATTCAGAAGCTTTTAGAGAGCTAGCCAAACTCCTGAGCTGTTTTTCAGATAATTATAATCTTTCCTTTTAATTCATCAGCATAAACAGTAACACTGAGAAGAACCACTGACCATGTAGCGTCATCTGTTCCCCTGGTGTTGGGGAGCAAGTACCAGGAGTGTGGAAGGACGGGTTCCACTTGGGGACGCTTTGCACCGGGCAATATGGCATCTGATTTGGCCCTGTGCAGTGGGCAGGTGCCGAGGGGAAAAAGATATCAGTGGTCTAGAAGATTTTTATCTTGGGATGTGATTTCTCGTGCATCTGGCACCACTGCATCTTCCCTGATGAAAATCCAGGCCTCCAGAGGTGGCCACGGCAGGGCGGGATAAGCACATCCTTTCTGAGGACGGACATAGGAAGGATTATGGGTTTTTTCTACTCACAGACAACAGCAATGATCTGTGTACGTGTACTGTTGAACTTTTCCAGAATGTAAATGTTACACCTCTTCTGCGGTACTTTCTGAGAGCTCTTCTGGCGCCATTAGCATTATAACATTATTATTAAGAACTGGATTAGTCCCTTTGTACCTTCTGATGCGGAGGAAAAATGAAAGTGAAATGTCAGATGCAATTAGGAGAGATGCCACCTACTGTATTCTCTCAACTTCTTTGTTTGTCGCTTTCCCATATGACCCCCATTGGGAGTAAAACCTGCAGTAGCTCTCAATGAAGTTATCATTGATGAAGCTTCTGTTGTGAGAACAGCTCTGGTGTGGTCTGGGTTACTTAGGACTTTTGAAGATCATGGAAAACGCCTAACATTTCATTGAAAGCTGAAAATAAGAAACGTTATGTAATTATGTAGTTTTGTTGGGCAAGGAAAAAACAATTCTTTCCTTTCAATAGCCTTCATCTATAGCTCTAGGTCCTGTGATTTTAAATAATTCAGTCTTAACTTGCCAGAGATGGGGATTATTACTATTGCAGAAGCAAAATTTGATGGAAAAAGTTCTCTGGCCACATTAGAGGTGGAAGTTGGCTGGTGTTTGGTTCTGTTCTTGTCTGGACAAGAGGGATTTGCTTTACAGATTTAGATGGCAGCTGAACACTTTGATGTTTTATAGCCTGTAACTAATGCAGCACTAAGATCAAGGCTATTTGTCCCCATTTTTTTCTCTCCTCTTTGGTATTACATCCCACCATGTAAAGATTAAATGAGTCATCATCCACTCAACCAAGATATAGGCATCCAGTGTACAATCTAGAATGTAAGATTAGTGTCTGAAAGGTCTGCCAGAATCACAGCAATACTGCAAACCAGGATAGCTTCAAAAATTTCATAACTACAAGGCTTTGTGACCTCCTAGGGTGACAATATGGTACTTTGGTATGCTGATGTATCAGTCTTGTTGCACCTGAATGTCATATTCTCTTGGAGTGAGTAGATGGGCTTTTGCGTAGGAACTATCATAAAAACAATAAACCCACTTATATTTGGCAAGCAGAAACTGTGTAGGAACCAAACTAAACTGCTATAAACCAATAATTTTAAGGAGGAGTGAACCAGTGCTAACCTGTATGGCAAGTTTCAGCTGATACACTGCGAAATGGCAGAGATATTAAACTCCCCTAAGATAAGGCTTATAATAGGAACTCCAGTGACCCTCCAGTACAGTGGGGCTTCTGTGGTACTATAATTAGGGTTATTACAATGAAGCCAGGCATATAAACGTTAACATTCCGCTCATTAAAATAGTTATTTTCAGAGAATTAAGGATTCTGCATTTTACACTCATAAAGTGAATAATATAAACTTAACTCACAGTTTCTTTGATTATGTGTTGGAAAGAGTTAAAATTCTCTATGTAGATCACTGTAGTTTTATTATGTAAGATGACCTTAGGAACTGTCATCCCCCTTGAATTTATACAAAGAATTCAAAGTAAAGGTTTTCTAGGTTACACTTCTTTTTTCAACCCTTTGTCCTGTCAGCTCAGTCCTAGATATCTTCATCTGCCGACATGCCCAGATGTGCAATGAATGTTGATTTGAGCTGGCCCCTCAACCCCTCCCTGCTGGTGTCATTAAAACCAGGGAGGTAGCTGCTCCCCTGGCATCTTTGGCAAGGCTTGGCTTTACACTGCGGACTAAATTATTGATGAAGAGCACTTCTGTCGCAGTGTGTTTTACCCACCTTTAAATGAAACAGTGCGGATAGAGCTGTCATTGCCTCCTCACTCCCTGCAACTTCTACATGACATTTATGATGTGGTTCAGATTGCACCGAAGCAATTAATTTCCAGTAGAGCCTGCACTCAGAATGAAGTTCCCTGACAATTACCAAGGGCTGGTTTTTCAGCGAGGATACCACACAGTCATTGATACAGTATACAAAAGAAAACATCACAATATACCGCCAAGGTTTGTTGGTCTCTTTTTTCTGAATGTGCTGCTTAGTGACTGGGCACCCTTTTCACACCAGTGCCTTTTCTTAACAACCTGGTGTTTCAGCCCCGTCCTTTGGGCCTGATCCTGCTGGGCATGGAATGTCCTCAGATCCTGCTACAATCAGTAGGACCCGGGTTTTGCCATCTGTTAAGAAAAGCCTTACCAAAAAATGCCTGTCATTTTTGGTAAGAGACAGCCAATATCTTCACTTTGGACATCTGTCTGCATCTGGAGGTAAAGCTTGTTTTTTGATGCTGCATTGAGCCATTAAACTGGTGCTATAGGAGCTGCTATTTTATGTATCTTCCAGGTATTGTCTGAACATGAGGGTAGACTATTCTGTAAAGAAAGAGTGCTCCTTGCTTGGGATTTGTGTAGATTTTTTTTATATATGTTGTTTCTCTCATACTTAACACTCTCCCTAAGACCCTGATAGCGAGCTCACCACGTGAGCCATCTGCCAATCTGTGACGAGGATAACCTGTTTTATCAGAGAAGGGAACACTGACCTGAACGTGGGATTACATCTGCTACTTCTCTAGAAGTGGAGTGACCCACGTCCACCCGAGTAGCTACCAGAGATGGACAGGAGTAGCCACGGGTTTGCATTTTAGTTGAAGCACAGAATGGCTCTGTCTTCCCTGATGAGCGCGCTGTCAAACTAACACAGGGTGAGAATTCAAACTGGCACCTCTGCAGCAGGGTGATGGGCACTTTAGGAACGCGTAGACAAAAATACAGACAGTATATTGATGGATAAACTAACGCGTGGACTTCGACTTACAAGCTCAGGCTTAGAGGTGAATATTCTGACAAGTGGAACATTTTGACACAAGTACTTATTAAGAAAATGTGTGAACTGGTTTGGATGAAATCAAATGCATCTTTGCGCAGACCACAAAACAGTGTGTTGGAGATTTGGAAAGACTAATGGAACTTACCTTTCCCGCAGTTCTGGTATTCCTACTGTTGGCAATATCAGAGGGTGACCCTCTGAACCTCTTATTTTGGAGGAAGGATTTACTTCCATGTCCTGACAAGGAAGCTCTTCCCAAGGTAGTTCACCTCTATTTTGTGATAAGCTAAAATGTGTTTGTGTGTGTAAATCACATGAGGCACTCTGTTGTTGGTGTGGCTGCATTACTGTGAAAATGTCTCATTAGAATCTATCGGAGCTCAGAGGAACTAATGTTGTAATCATTGGAACATGCCTAAGAATCTATGAGAAGTGAGTAAGGAATCTGGTGTGTTCTTCTCTTGGCCAGACACAAGCCACTGGGGACTGAAGGTTTGTGGTGGTGGTTAACAGGAGAGATTCGGGGAAGAGCTTTGTGGGGAAAGCTTTGGTATAGGACAAAAGTGTTAGGAAGACAGTATAGATTGGGAAAAACCCCACATTTTACCATATTTGAAGTGATCCTTGTATACAGAGGTATGAATGTGGGGAACTACTTTATACTTCAATGGCAATTGAGGGGGCACTGAGGAGAAGGCTGAGTGCTGCTGTGAAGGGAATGCACACTCTTGAACTGAATGTCCATCTTGTCTGCTGGAGCTGGAGAAAACTTGAACATAGATTAATTTGTTAAATGTATATATGTGTGTATATATATATATATATGACGACCTATCTTCAAAATATCTACAAAAATGCATATGTGTGACTTAGGGCATGTGATTCTTTACCACTACTACCCAATGCAAGATGAGAGTCTGAACTCCAGATGTTTTAATAGGACAGGTTAAAATTTCTTTCTGAGTGAAAGTTAATACATTTAAATATACGTGAACAAATTCCCTTGTCTCCTGGAGAGTTAGGACATGAATCTTTGCTCTATTGTAGCACTTTTCTGCTGGTGCTGCAAATATGCTTTGTACGAGTGTTAAAAAATGCTGTTACGAAGCAGAGAATTAAACCTCAGTATGTAAAATAGGGAGACGATGCAGAGTAATTTGAGTAGGAAATCCTGGGACATTAGCGATGCTCCAAGTGCAAATTTTAATATGGATTTAACTGCAGAGCTGCTACTGAGGCCTCCGTAATGTTGTTTTAAGGTTAATTTGGAAACCTCGTTTGGCGTTTTGGCTGCCTAACAGCCACTGTCATTAGTGAGAGTCGCATGGTTGAGTCACAGTGCTCTGCTCTGAAAATCTCCCTCTCTACAGTTGTTTATGTACATAGAAATAAATGAGCAAATAGACTGTTCTTTGAAAAGATGATTTTGTGTATAATAATGTGTTAATGTTTTAATCCAGTCATCTGTACTCCCACAAGGCAAGCAAAGGAGCTTCACATCTGAGTTCTGAACCTTTTCTTAATGACAGATTTCTTTGGTCAGAAGCAAGTCAAGCTCTCCCTTTGTCATCCTGGCTTATTTTTCAGTCTTGCTGTCTTTCCACAAGACAGCAGTGAGAGATTGCTATGAAACTAATTAATGTCTGACAGACAGATCGAACCAAATATCCAAAGGATTCGGAGTATAGTTCATTCCCCTTTACAAAACAGAATACCACCGGCAACATATAGACGACATTATACTAACAAATAGCTGAGGGAATTTTCTTGCTCATTTTATCCAAATTAGACATTTTAAGACAATTATGGTTAAACTCCCCTCCCAGACTGCAGCTCAGTTACCTTGGTATTGTGGTAGTTGTAAAGAGATACATATGAAATATTACCTAAGAGAGAAGCTGTGTGCTTTAGTGGACCTCTATTGTCTCTCAGAGTGCAACCACAAGGGAGAAATAAGGGTCATGTGTCATATATGCATAGCCAAAGTATAGAAGATTTATGACTTAGTGAATATGTAGATATGCTGGTGTTCTTGACCAAGCTGTGGAAGCTGTCCTTGAGTGTGGCTGAGCTTTTACAGTTTTAAAAAAGAGACTTCAAAGCGAGGAAGAGACAAACAATTACACACACAGAGTCCTGGAACACTTGGGCAGTGTTCTCTGCAATCGCAAAAATAATGACTGCTCATCCCAGTCTCTTGGGGGGAAAATTTCCATATTTTTGCTTTCGAGGCACTTTCAAAGCCATTTACTGCCATAATTCATACACCGCTGGATTAAGAACCATATGCCTCTTAAAATCAGCAAGAGGCTGTGCAGCGGATTTGCTGATTTAAGGAAAAGGAAAAAATAAAAATAAAATAGGCAGATTGAGACCTACTTTTACTTCAAAGGATGCAATAATAACAGTTTGTAAGTCCACTCATTAAGAAACAGGTCCTAATTAATTGGATGGGGCGACAACAAAAAATATCCAACTCCGGTATGTTGACCAGTGCATTTGATTTCTATAGTTAGTGTAATATCTTTTGGTGGCCAGTTATCTGTAATTATTGCTCCGCATCTACAAGAGACATGGGAATGATTGCAAGAGCAACTGCCTGAGTCTGCAGACAGCCTGAAAAAATAGCTGTAAAAGGGTTATGTAAAGGTCACTGACAAAACTTCAAAACACAGTCATAATCTTCTCATAGTTAATGGTTGGAGCAGATGTATACCCCATATAGTCATAATTCCTGTATATGGCCAGGAGATGGGCATTGGCATAACCAGCAACTGCAAAACCAGTCAAATATTCAGACTTTCCAACCAAATTTGAAAGTATTCCTAATCTTTTCCGCAAAGGCAGATGAAAAGAGAATGTATTCTCTCTTCATCATCTTGATTGCTTTTTCTATTTCAAACCAACTGGCCCAATGATAACGTCATTCCCAGCAGATAATCTGATATTAAAGTAAAATTAGTATCTGTGCAGAGAACAGGGATGCAGATAAAGTATTTGTATCTTCTTGGCTAAGTTATACTTATTAACTTTTTCTAAGTTTTTTTGCTGATTTTTCTGCAAAAAGTGCGTGGGTTTTTGTTTGCTTATTTGCTGCACCAATCACTATTAAAGACGGATTTGCTTCTGCTTAACTTAGACCTCTCTTGCATCCACATAGACCGTAGTGCTGTGACCTACTCCTTACTGGACAGGGTCAGGACACCTAGATACGCAAAAATAAGAAGGTGCATTCCAGTTCCCTTTGCACTGGTTATACTGGTGCTGGTGGTAGGAAAAGGGGAATGGAGAACATGAGGATGTGATGGGAGTTGTGTGGGTGCCGCCTGCGTCACTCTGGTAAGGACCACTGTTCAATCCACCATTGGCTTTTGGGACAACGCAGCAATTCGTTTAACACAGTATTTTGTAGAAAGAACCTTGTTTACATCCCTCTGTAGTTTTAGTGCCTGGGTAGCAGCTCTTGGGGAACATTTGCAAGAAGTCGCATTGATTTCTCATTTCTCACAAGGTCCCAGCTGGAGTATTTCGTCCTATTCGGGGCAATGTAATTCGGGAAGGATTTGGATCAGTTGTACGCAGTTTACAGGAGGACAAGGAGGATAATCAGAATCCCAGCAAATGTGGCTTACAAAGATAAAAAGAAATGGGTGGCTGAGCCTGAGGCACTGATGTCTGGAAAGGAGCGTGATTGTTCTTTTCATTTACGTAAAAGCCTGCTCTTCTTGTCTGTGATGGGCAGAGCAATGGGACTGAACTGAAACTAGCAGGACTCCAGCTGGATTTTTGAGAAGTCCTCCAGCTCAGGGAGGTTATAGCATCACTGCAGTAGCTGCTGGAGCCCCTTGGACTGCGTCCTGCTTGGAAGTGAGTAGACAAGCACCTGATAGGAAGGATGTCATTTACTTTCAAAGTGAAGATGACCTTCATGTCTCAGGGTACCTTCCCACTGTGTGATTCTGTGTATCTCTCTGCAGTTCCGAAAACTGCTGTTGTTGCAAGATATTATTTTATTGCTGCTAAGAGGTTATACGAATGAGGGAGAATTTCCTACTTGCCCTCCTTCTCCTGGAAAGAAGCTGGAAGTAGGTAGAGAACTTCATTACAAAAGACTAGGTTTGAGAAAAGGCTCTTTGTTTCCTGGGAATTTTGCAGGGGCCTGCAAGTCCGAAAGCATCTAGAAAAGCAAGATCCCAGAGATCTAGGAGGCAGGACCTGACTGCTGTTAATATATATCATGGCCCAACATGGATTGGTAATTGTATCTATCACATGAGGCTGCATGTGTTGACAGCAAACTCTGGTTCCCTGGAACAAACTGCTCTTTTTATTTTGTGGACCAACAGGAGATCATGGACTAATTGTGTCCTAACCACTCTGTTTTCTTGTGTTTCAGCCTTTCAGAAATGAGTAGAAGAGGGCCAAAGTGTGTTGCGTTTCAGTGTGTTTGACACTTGCTCGACAAACGTATTTGCTGAGAGAATTTAGCTTGGAAAATTAAACCTTTTGGTTTTTAATGAAGAAGGGTAGCTACTCTTTGTGCTTTGAAGGGGTTTGTAAAGCTCTACATCTGCTTCTAAGGGAGAGCTTCTTCTCTATTAGCCTGGGTGAATCCTGAATGGGACTGAAATGGGACTCAGGCCCGGTGGTGTCAGTCATTTTTCATCATTTCTGTCTTCTTTTGAGGTCTTAAAAGCTTTCACACAGAAACCTGATCTAAACCTCCAGTTGCTTCCCTTCCCCTCAACAGCCACATAGGAAGTCTGAGGATATTGATTGAATAAGCCCCCCAAATACATGCCTTGGAATTCACTTTTTACTTCTGTTTGAAAGAGCAAACAATCGCATGCCTGCAATAATGTAAATTTTACTTTCATTATGACCGTACTCCCACGAGCTAATTACATTTCAGACACAAAGCCTGTCAACTTTCCTGCTCCATGGTGATAAAGGCACCTGCTGAGTAAAATAGCCACCACTCATGTGTTATTTCAGGAAATATCTCGCCGACTGTGGGAGAGAGTTCTTGGTTTTGTGTTGAAGTAAAGAAACAAAACAGGAGAGCTCTAGTAGATTTATAGTAAATGTAAGTGGCTGTAATGATCAATATGATTGGACAACATAGTTGAAAATTAATCATAGTCTTTGTTTAAGGAACCTGTATGGTTTTGCCTTGCATGTTCTTTGTCATATTTATTGAGAATACTGACTGAAATTGAGACCCTTACACTGGGATTTAAGGTAGCATGTTTTCCTTTGCAGCCAGGGTGGGCTGGAGCTATTCCAGAGGAATTCTGCAAAACCAGCTAAATTTCCTCCCAACCGTTTGTTACTACTGATGTCCAAGAGGTTATCACCCTAACCAACTTAACCAGCTGGCTGGAGAGAGAGAAACATTCCATCAGTCCTTCTGTGCTTTAGTGCTGCTGCTGCCAACTTAGTTTTGAGATGTTTGACAAAAGAGATTTTGATTTTTTTTCTTTTTAAGCAGTGAAGCAAATGGGAGCACTCGCAGTGTTGGATTTGCTGGCTGAAATGTGAAGGTGACATTTTGCAGCAGGAGCGAGGTGAGCAGCCAAACAAAGCAGGGGTGCAGGCAGCATCTTTCCCTGCACGGCCCTTTCAATATACGCTTCTGAGTGGGACATAAAGGCACTTCCAGAGGGAGGTTTAGAGGCCCAGCTGACAGGTGCTGACTTGTTTAGCTGCTGTGCCTTGTCTGCATTTGATTGCGTGCCCGTAACCTGAGCAGATTCCAGAAAGGAGTCGTATTCTACTTATGGCAAGGTCCTTATGCGATACATCATGCGTTTGGTGCGTAGCTTGGCCTTGGTGCGTTACTCAGGGGAGAGAACAAACTCAAATGAGTGCGAATGGGGTTTTGAGGGGAGCTGGTGCTTCCAGTAAATGAACACCAGATACTTAGGAGGATGCCCTTTCTACTCAAGAAGCTGCTGATGTGAATCACCCTTTTTGAACAGCTGTCGCATCCCAAGTTACTAAACATCACATCTATTGCATTCAGTTTAGTAGCCCTAATTGTGATACAAGATCAAGGAGGCTGAACTTGGCTCTTCTTGTTTAACATTAAACCTTCGTTGATAGTTTCAAATCTCTCCAGATTCCATCATGCTGCTGACCACCTGATGTCCAAAAACTTCAGCTTCATAAATGCTCTGTTGTTAGACTGAGAGTCCAAACACACAAGGGCGCAGCTCTTCAGTTACCTGGTATCTCAGTAAAATCGATAGGAACTGGCGTTTCTGTACCTGTATGAATCTGGTGCAAGGCACAGTGTGTGTCTAGATGTTTAATAGCCTTGGTTGGAGTGAATGGCACTTGGGCAATTGTCTGGAATTACCGCCGTGTGAATTACTACTTAATGCTCTTGATTTGTCACTAATGAAGTTGTGTGATGTGCATCCCCATTCAGAGTCCTCAAAACCTTTGCACAACCTATATCCCCCGTAAGACCTCAGAATTGCTTGAAAATGATGCATTGGCTTTCTGCAGGGCTTTTCTTCACGGGAAACGGTCACCCTGAAAGGTCTCCATTGCAATGACATGAACATACTCGGGGCACTTGTCAATCAAACCTTTGAAATATCCACTGGAAAGTAATAGCGCATGATTTCTAGGACGCGGTGATTCAGCCCCTCTGCTTTGCTGATTAACATGCTACTACCTGCCTTAGTGGAACAACATGCATTTATGCTACTGAGAAGCTGTCCCAAAGGACTAAGGAAGTAGGAACATTACTCTAATGTTATTAAATAGCCTTGTCCTTGGAAAAGAGCACAAATACTCCCTTTGTATAGGAACTGAGTCTGAAAGTTTAGCTAAGTGTGTAAGTATCCTGTTTAGTGCTTGCTTGAAGACTTTTTTCATTAAATAGTTGTTCTTTTAAACACACTCGGTATTTTGAGAGGAAATGGTGGAAGTGGTGAGGACACAGTGGCTTAAAAAAGCCCTAATAGTGCAAAGTAATTTTTTCCACACATTTTCATAAGTATTTTTTATCATGCGTTGCACACATCTTAAATACATAATTACATGCTGTCTTGGCCAATTGAGTAAATAATACGCTTTAAAAAAAAAAAGAAAGAATGAATATTTAACAAATGGAGTGCAATGGCTTCAATATGGGGAACATAACATGGGTTTTAAAAACCTGCCTAATTATGCACTTAACCAAGACATGAGGACAGTTCCTCCAGAGCCATTCTGGCCTGTCAAGTAAATAATATGCATTTTACAAAACCAACTAATTATTTACCCACAGGACTGTAAAAGATCTGAAGATGCAGGTAAGTAATCTGCACTTCATAACTAACCATGCATGGGGAATTTAATTTAAAATGTGGTAGGTTAAAAAAAAAAAGAAAGAGTAAATAATGCCTATAATCTCTCAAATGCCAGGAAATTCAAGTTAAGTTAGCTCCCCTGCCATCTTGAAAAAGTCAATATACCAGTGAGAAATGTTGAAGAGCAGGATTCACATGGGCCGAAGTATTTTTGTTGAAGGAGATCTCATTGCTTTCCTGGAGCTCTCTGTGAAGAATGGAAATCTGGGTTCATATTTTTATTAATATGCATTTGCCACGGTGCCGGAGGAACTTTTTGGAGCTGCTTAGGGGATCCAAAGGTGACTTGCTGCGAGCTGACATTGTGCTCTTTCTGAACCGCTAGAAAAGAAACACCGAGGCTTGAACGCTCCATCATGTGTCTCTGAAATATTTTGTACAGAAAAGAAGGCAAAAGGTGGCATCAAGACTTGTAAAGAGTCTTGAATGAGAAAAAAACATTCTGAACTTAATCCTGCAAAGTACCGAGAATGTTGTGCATATTTTAGTGCGTCACTAACCCTCTGTGTACTTGACTGCATGACAATTCATGTCTGAGGAAGACTGATGTTTGAGCAGATTACCTTAGAGTTTATTGAAGCAAGGATCTCGGGTAACAGTATAATAATTAGGAGTATTAACTAGGATAAATTAGTAGTGCAAGTGTTTGTACATAGATACACATACTTAGGTGTACTAAACCAGTGGTCCAGTGGTTTCTTCACTGAAGGCTTCAACAATGCAGCAGTAAACACTCAGTTGATGGTGACCCATCCTTTCGTCTTCTCAAACACTAGACAAAGCTTTTTTTTCATCTGAGTCTTCCCCTTTTTTTCTGAAGTCTGAAAAGCAGTGTTAGGACAGCTAAAAAGCACCTGTCCCCTCTCAGATTGCTGGCGCTACACAAGTACATTGTCTGACATGTTTCCCCAGTTTTATACACCAAAGTTGTGTTCTGAATATAAATTCCTGCAAGCTATTGAGATCACAAGTATGAAATCTGAAACTGCTGGTTCTATGATGATAAAGGGACATGCTCTTTAAAGGAACCCGGTTTTGCTGCAAGCGATGAACATGCTATGTGGGGAGAGACCTGGATTTGAAGGAGAGTTCGAAATGCTGCAGGGATTGCATTACATCCTTCTAACACTCTTCTTCCTTGGTCAGATAGAACCTTTTTTGTTGTTTACGTGTTTACTTTGAGAATGTTAGATTGGAAAACTTCTATTAACCCTCTTCTTGGCTTTGTTTCTTCCTGTCTATCCCGTTCATCCACCTCCCCAGCGTTTACTGAGTATAGCGGTTCTGTTTGGCATCTGAAGAACTGGATTGTTTAGCCACAAGCGCATCTTCTCCAGCTTTTTCTCTTTCTTTAAAAATACACTATTCTTTTTAAAATGCAAAGTGGATTTGTGGTATTCAATTACTTACTGAAACCAGATACAGAAATTTATTATTAGGAAATCGAGTTTCATGCTAGAGATTGGAGCACAGTCAAATTAACAACATGGCTCGTATTTTAACTCTATTATGGTCTCATCATTCTGCTCACAAAAAAAAAACCAAACCCAACAGCAGTGATCACTGCAAAAAGAAAAACCCACCCAAACCCACAATTGATGTTTATTGCTTAGAAATAGCTGCTTTTTGCTCAGATAGTTTGGAAAGCAGAGGAGTGAAATGAGGCAGCGGCAAGCTGTGAGGGTTTCAGGACCAAATCCTGCAAATAAAACTCACCTGGAGCTTTTGAGGAGTGAAAGATCAAGACTGCAGTGAACAATTTCTTGGCAGCAATTGCCTTGACCGTTGGGTCACCGTTGGAAAAATAATATGATAATCTTTACATTAACTTCAGTAGTTTTCTTTGTGCCAATTGCTCCTATTGTGGCTGTGCTCAGCTAAGCTGGCATGATGGGAGGTGTGTTACTGGACTGCTTAAGAGAAGACTAGCTTGAGTTCTCAAGCAAGGTGAATAGGACTTGGAGAATCTGACAAAAATGTTTTATCTGAGCTGGTCTCTTGATTAAATTAGTCCCATTCCAATAGCCAGCTGAATAGTGATGTCAAGGAGGAGACAGCCACCTTATGAAACCTCTCCTGTAAAACTTACTATATTTTTAGATTCGTGGATTCTTTCAGTGCCATCTGTAGCGCACACGTCGCATTCTTCACTGTGCCGTTACCTTACAGGAGTAGATGAAGAATAAGAAATTATTTTATCTAGGTCAGAAAGGGAATATGTTGAGAAAACTCCTTTGTGAAGGGAGAAATCAAGCCATCGCACATCAGGGAACACAAGACATATTAATTTAGATATTCTTTTAATATTAACGATTTTAGTAGCAGTATGTCAGGATCGTGTAGCAACTGATGCTAGCTTAAAAATATTTTGCCTCAGCTTTATGTAATTTAAGCAACATTTTTGGTTCCTGGCTTCTGTGATGCTTGATGGCCAAATCCTGCTCCCTCTGTCTGTTGGGGATATTTTCAAGAACTGGTACTTTGATTAAAACCCACAGAATGTGGCCTTGAGAATCTTTGGCTACGTGCGGGAGGTTTTCCTAGGTCTGAGCAAGGAATTTGTGGCTTCATTTCTTTTTCTTCAGCCTTCTTCCTACGTACACCTAGAATTCTGAGGGAATTAGAATCCAATTCCTATGGAATTTTCTTGAAGCAGAGCAGAGCGCGGTGCTCGCCCAGAGCCAGCGCTGCGTTCGGTGGAGTGGCACTGCCCTCTGCTGCTCCGCACCCGCTGCACAGCCCGGCACAGCGCGCCGCCTTCTCTTACCTTTATCAGCACAAAGGTCAAACCATCCGGAAAAGGTGCTTATCCTTGCGATGCCCAGCGAACATGTGCTGGTTGCACCAGAGGGTTTTAAGGAACTGGCCGTGTTCTGAGTCGGTGCTGTCGGCGCTCAGCGGAATTACAGAATCACTGAATTCACTGAATTGACACTTCATAATATTTTTATGAATGTTTACACTGGTGAGTAATTTCCAGAACTGTAGTAACAAGCTCTGTGAATCGTTTCAGTATCTGTATATGAATAAAACAAAATGCTTTGAAGTACTTAAAAGTAAATTTTAATATATTCCCTTATTGCTCAGGTCGTTTATGGTCATAGTTCCTAACTCATTTAGTTATAACGGAATTTAAACAAAGAAGCAAGAAAATTCCAAGTTTCCAAGTTGAAGCTTCTAAAAAATCTAGCAAATCTATTTCAAACAAAGTATTTTAGCTATTAAGTATTCATATTATTTTCTGCTTCTCCATATAACTTATACTGACAGCAGCTTTTATGGAATACTAATATTCTCTCACACATAACACATCTAAAGCTACTAATTACAAATCACATCTTACACAAGCTTTGAAAAGGAAGCTCCAACGCTTTGTAGAAATATTCTTTCAAATAGCCTAGTACAATATTAAATAATTATTAGACAATGATTATAATAAAATCAGGCTGCCAAATTACTGACTTTGTGTTTTCTGCGGCCCTAATCGTTCATTTCTTCCTCAAGCAAAACTCCCACTGATTTGAAGGATACAAGAGTTATGTCTCTCGCAGCAAAGCAGAACATCTATATGAATGACATTCTAGCTGGATATAGTGTTTCAGTATTATCTGGAGACTGTATATTGTGAACCTGCAACTGGGAAACTTCATGGCTCTTTGCCAAGTGGTCTGAGGACATTAAGAAGATCTAAAATGTCTTCACAGTTATAGATGCTAATGTCAATTGGAAACAACTTTGAAGTGAATTCCAGGTTTACAATAAATGTCATATTGAAATGTGCTGTGAAAGATAATTCTCCAGTTCTGGGGCAGCTGCTTTCACAGCACCCATGGCAAACGTGTCCTACGGTGCACCGGATGGAATGGAAGCAGCTTACGTGGTATCGCATGGTGACCTCTTTTGATTCATTAAAAATGCTCCCATTCTTTTTTTGTCCCAAGTTCAGCACTGTTCTGGATAGAGCCTTAAGCAGTTTAAAGCGCCATCATGAAATTAACGCAGTGAAAAATCAATACAATTGTAATTTAATGCCATGCAAGTTAGAGTTACCTCCAAGTGAATGTGCTGTAGAATTGACTGGAAGGAGCATCCCGCAAGTAGTGCAGGTGGTGCGATACATCTGGGCCTCCTGACACCTCTGTTCAAATGTGTTTGTTTTGTTGGCTCAGATCAATAGTTTTTCATGCTCCTTACAATGGTGTAAATCAGAACTAATTTAGTAGTCCCTGCACAAGAAATGTGTATCGCAAAGGTCTGCAAATCAGGACCGAAGTGCCTTGACAAAGCCGCGTGTGGTAAATTCACACACAGATGTATCTTCCCTGTACCTTCTTCTTCTCCGTGGTATTGTTCTTTTGCTTCCACAAGGATTGAAGCTCACTTCAAATCTTGAAGATAAATCAAATTCATAACCTTAAGTGGATATGCAATTCCATAGAGACCAAGCCTGACAAAGGCAGAGGGGCTGATACAGTGGTAAGGCAGCCGGCTCGCCCAGGGGTTTCCTTTCATGTTGCTTCTCCTGCAATGATGCATTGGCACAAATTCAGAGCTAGTGCAGGCAGGAGCTCTTGAGAACTACACGAGATCCTGGGCTAAGGAGGCTGCTTTTAGCGCTGCTTGCTGCGGTGGTGGGGCATGTCACTGCTGCCTGTGCTGCGAGCCTGCAAAGAAAGACACACGTCTATGACTGAGTTGAAAGCTGGGATCAAACTGGAATGGATGACATTCGAGCAAGGTCTGCGCTGAGAACTGGCTGAAAATGGGAAATGCTGTGAGCTTGGGTGCTGGCAGCTCTGTGTGCTGGTAGGTAAGTACAAGCATGGAAGAGAATTAGTATCTTCTCTTACAACAACTGTGTCTTTGTACTTTGAATACCATACCTGCTGAGGCTTTTTCATCACGCAAGTGTATTCTGCCTGTTTGGATAGTAGATCCTTAGACCAGATCTCTTAATCTCATGTCTTACGCAGCCAGAATTTTAATAGCACAACTTAAAACTGATTTTGTTTGTTTGTTTGTTTTGCATGTTGGGATTTAGCCCTTCATCTGAAATAGATGTCTGGATGCAGGCACTATTTTATAAGCTTGGCCTTCTTATAAACACCACTTGTCTTTTCTGTATGAAAGCATCTCTGCAGGGAGTCATGGGTGATCAGGGCTCCCAAGAGCTACCACAATACTGTGCCGTGAATCATCTAGTGATCTGGTGACTGTTTAAACACCTTCCCCTTCAGTTCTGCCGTCCCTCCTAGCACCTCATTTTCGGCTGCGAAGGCTGGAGAGTAGCTCTCACGAGAGCTGCTGAGAATATGGTCCTATGAAATATCAGAGGTAGTTTGTAAGAGTGCAATCTTGCTCAGTATAACATAGTATGATAAACATCTTATACAGGATCTATCACGTAATGTGTCTGATGTTGATTTACAAGCTGTTAATGAATTGTTGCTCTGGAACTGGAGACAGTAAAGCAGATAAGCTAGCTTAAGCAGAGCCTCGAAATGCAAAATAGTTAGCTCTACTGTTACCAACTTTGTTGCCTTTTTACGCCTCACAAAACTAAGGAGGTGGCAGACTACTGTTTGCACTTTCCTTAATGTCAGAGTTTTCAGGTGCATTTTCCTTAAGAAAAATGGGTTTTGAGCAGTCCGAACATATGGTCTTAAAACTACAAAATTGTAGCTTTATTAACTTAGTGCAAGTTGTTGCAAGAAGAATTTATGAAATTCACAGTTCCGTGCAGATATTGGAATGACAGTGTGTAGTTCTGCTGGAGCATCTACACTGATCTGAAGTTAGTATAGCACAGGGCAAGAGTTTGCTAGAATGCTTTCAAAAAGTATTGTCAAGCCAGAAATGAAGTACAAATTCTGGTACATATGCTCTGTACCTTTCCTGTCTTCCACCAAAACCCATGAGCTACAGCTTTACTAAGTCCATCTGTAGTACCCCTTTCTGCATTTCTTGCAAAGACCTAGTTCATAATACTCAATTTGCAGCTCTTTATCGACTGGCTTGTTTCGCTCCATCAATTAGTTTCAGGTGATGTCCATGTGGGATGGCTCCATCCCAACGCAGTCATTCTGCGTGCTGCCTTTTCCTAGGTGGAAAACGTGTGTAGCCTTTTTCTTCCAGGGCAGGGAGATTGTTTGACGTGTTCCTCTTCGTCCTGAGGTTCCTTCTGAAATTGTCAGTCTGGGCTGCTCAGCAGCTTCTGTCCTTTCACGTGGATAACGTGGGTATTTTAAATAGCTGTGGCAGAGAGGATACTTCTGCTGTAGAACTAGAAGCAATCTTGGTGATGGTGAAACCCAAAAAAGTCAATAAGACCTTATTTGGTCCAGTAGCCACATAGAGTATTTTTGGCTGGTTTTAGTCCCCTCTAACTCTAGGCTAACAATGCAAATTTGTGAGGATAATTGTATATCAGTTTAAATGTAGGTCCGTTTATTGAGAGGAAATATCAGAAATTAAACCTTACGAGTATCCAGAAGCAATTATGAAATGAGTAGATTATAGTGGTAATACTGTAAATGGAAATTCACTGAAATGTCAAAGTACTTGCCATAAAATGTAGCAATAATATTGTACTAAACACAATGCAGAGAGTTTTCTAATATTAATACCTTTATTATTTTCTCTATTAATACTGATAAAGTTCAAACAATCATCACCAAGCTGATTAAGGGAATAATAATATCATTACCATCATCTGCTGGAGGGAGCTATAATGGTGCTGTCATTCTGTCCTGCTGGAAGATCACTTAGGAACTGAGTTGGATTCTGACATAAATCCCTGGAGGTAAATGACAGGACATTACAAGGCTCAGAGGATAATTGTAAACTCACATGCTAATGACTCAGACTTGGGAAGATACCAATCATAACAAAAACAGTAACAAATAGTAAATTAATTTTTCAGCTTGCTTGGCGCTGTCTGCTTGACAGAAAGTGTCCCTTGTATTTGAAGGCTTAGTGAGCTTTGCTTGCTGTATGTATTGTGTTATTTCCCCTATAGTGATCTGTACAGAATGCCACCTCTCATGGCTGGTTTATTTAATGAACTAATCACCAGACAGTTCCCGGACTTTTAACAGCATGGAGATGCCTTTTTCTGCAGAAATGCTGCTTTGCAGGGAAGGCTTGAGCTACTCAGACTAAGAGACCTCTGACAGATGCAGATTGGTGCATAACTTGAAGGTCTTCTCAAATCTGGAGCCACTACTCTGTCACTTTGGGTCACGTTGAAACTCTACGAATCTGTGCACATGTCGACGTATAGCTCTGGTAAATAATATCAGCATCTTATCCGGAAATTCTGAGCCAAGTCCTGCCTCTGTTTATGTGTACGTGCCTTGTTTGGCTGAATTCCGCTCTCCCATTCCTCAGCATGGATCTGTCACAGCTTGCTGACTGCTGAGAGGACATAACTTTGTCATCGGGCGAACGCTCTGCTTTTCATCAAATCTGTAACCTGTGCTCCTCTTTAAAACAGCGCGTCACAAGAGACGCGAAGCCATAAGCTTCATATTGAGCATTCAGGCAAGTGCTCTCTTGGATTGGGAGCACAGCGCTTACCTTCTTGTGGGAACAGAGCCGCATAGGGAACACAAGGTGGCCTTTGTTATTGATACAAACTACATGTGTGTCTGAGGGAGGTTTTCTTACTGTTTTTGTCTCCTTTTTCTTACTGTGTTTATATTTAAGTAAGATGGTCATAAAAATGCAGAGAACAAAGGACAACTAATACTCCATTTCCCTTATTCAAAATAGATTTTGAAATTTTGCATTGATACGCTATTTTTTTTTCATTTCGTGTGAGCTATCAAGATCTGCCAAAATAAGTCGTATCAATGATTGATTCTTTTTAAAAGAACTAGATCAAAATAAGCTATTGACGTTAAAGTGGGGATGAATATACGTAAAGCATTATTTTAATTAAAGGTATAGATACTCCTGAAGGAGCATATTTCAGGTATGAGGCTTACCATTGGGGCATTGCTGGCTGCTGAGGGTGGGTTGAGGAGGAACAGGGCCACATTTGTTGTAGGTGCTGGAGCACATTTCTGTTGTGTTGTGGAGGAATCTGTTGCTGGTCATGTACTTCACAGATATGTTTTTAAAGTTATTTTTGCTTTGGAAACAAACAAGCAAAAAGAATTTGCAGGAGAGCAGCCTGTGCATTTAATTATAATACTGAATATTAATTAATAAAAAACATCAAAAATAAGTTGCTGGCTGCTGTATAATTAGGTATCTACACCCATCAGATCAAAGTATGTAAATGAACTACATTCTAATAAGCCCCACTGTTTAGCCCAAGAATGATAATGAATCTAATTTGCCTGCCTTAACTTAGCCAAAGCCACTAACTATGTGATTTTCTTTGTACCTTTTTTTGAGTTGGTACAAAACCGAGATAATCAATAATGGGGGATAGTCTCCTGAGTGATTCCCACTAATGCTAATGGGAGTTAATTGCTTATACTTAGAGGAGACTGTGCAGTTCCAGCACCCCAGTGAATATAAATTACACAGCAGTGGAGATCGTGCAATGGGCTAAATCATCCCCACCCATGGGAGGCAGAAAGTGATTTGGGGAAAACCACTCTATGTCTTCCGTGGTGTCTTGTCTTACTGCTCATGGGAAGGTTTTGCTGGCCAGGGAGGAATGGGCTCACGGAGCATCTCACGAGGCTCCTCGCAGGACCTGGGACCCTTGATGTGTCCTTGATGGCCACAGCCCCTGGGAAAAGAGCCACCGTCCGGCACCCTGCTGCTTCAGGTGGCTTTAGAGATGGCAACACAAGGCGCACTGCCACGAGGAGTCCGCTCTGGGATTCCTCCTATTTTTCTGGCATCAGATGGATTTGGCTTTCCTGACCTCTACTGTGTGTCTTTCAGCTCTCTGCTGAATAACCCCAGAAAAGGGAGTGATGTCTTGCCTATGTCCCCATGTTTCACTTGCATTTTGTTCTCCACTTCCTCGCACCAGCCCCAGGGCACAAATGAAAGCTCTACCGTAGGCTGTTGGCTCTGAAAGTGCCAGAAATCACTGGCACAGGGTACAGCAGCAATGGGGATTCGTTTACCTTCCATTGTGTTGGCATCTCCACACTGCGGTGCAGCATTAAAGGGCTTGGGAAGTCCAGCAGGAAGCAGAGCATCAGTTCAAGGGATTTACAGCTCCTGAGGCTTCAGAAGGTGGGGTCAGATCCAGCCACGTGTGCTCGGCTCTTCCTTCAGCATCTGGAGGAAGGTCCTGGCCAGAAGCTCTGGAGGTTACTATGGTGTCTTGGAGGTGTCACCAGCCTCCGCCAGGTGACATCCGAGGAGCCAACTCTGCTGTTCCCCTCCTTCTGGCCCACACATGTGGTATTAATGCGGAAAAAGGGAGTTTTCAGTGTGATCAGGACTTTGTCAGACCGTGTTTCAAAGCGTGGTACAGGGATGCTGGGTTGTTAATTCTGCTATTGCTGTTATGTAGAACTGAAACTCTGCCACTTCACTTCTTAGTCTCTGAACATCCTATTTAAATAAAATTGGCCTGACATGCCTTTATCCATTTTTAAACAAGAAACAAGACAAAACAAACAGAAGCTATCACAGTTTAGCTGAGTCTGTGAAAAGTGCTGTATTATCTTAGCTACAAAAAACCCCACAGACTTATTTGAAGATGAAGTTTTGCATATTGTTAGTCTATAATTTAGGCACTTCGATATATAAAAAATTATATGGCTGAGTTATTTACAGCAGAAGAGAGGGAGTTGTGCGTACAGATTAGCTTCTTGTCATCATGTTTTTAAATCTGTAATGGGCATAATGGAGTCAGCTGCACAATGGTAATTTGCAAAGCCCCATTGATTTCAATGAAAGTGCAATGAGGATGGTTAAAGGTATTGGGAGGGCTGGTGCTTCCAAATTAGGAGAGATTAAAAAGGGCAATATTAGCAGAAGGGACAAATAGAAATGAATGGGATTAGATAGGAGGCTTACAGTACAGAAGTCCAGACATGGGTTAGCTGAGCAGTGCAGCAAAATGATCACTTATTTACAAACAGCAGGTTCAGCATCATCAGAAATAAGAGTATCAGCACTAAGGACCTGGAGTTGTCAGTTCTGTGATAAGTTGCCATTTTGCCATCTTTGTTGGTATTCAGCATTTAATTTTTTTAAATGTCTTACATCTTAGCATTTCTATTACAAATGGTTCTCTGAGGTTCAATGAGGTTCTGTGCTTACATGAGCATTGTAAGTACATGGAGAGAGTTTATGTTTCTTTAAGAGCTGGTGTGTGGAAGGCACTTCATGCTAATTTTATATCGTGCTGGAGAAGAGCTCTTAGACATTTGCAGGACTATTTTATTATTCTCCTGTAACTTGTCTTACACATAAACTTAAGAGCAGTGAGGCAGCTGGTGTGCAGAGACCTCTGCCCATCAAGCTCCCCGCTATTATCACAGTGGAGTCGTTTTTAGCTCTGCTGTTTGTCTGTGTGTAATCACACACTGTGTCTTGCCCTACATTTCAGTGACAAGCACTCTTTAAAGTGTTTCGTATTTGTGTGACACCTTGCGTAATCAAGTTTTGACTGAGGATTGAGATCCTAGACCAGGGGTGTCAAACTCATCCTCGCCAGGGTCCACAGCAGCCTCACAGTTGCCTTTGAAGGGCCGAACGTAATTTTAGGACTGTATAAATGTAACTACTCCTACATTTATATAGGGGCCCCTGGTGAAAATTAGTTTGACGGCCCTGTCCTAGATAACCATTAATAGCAAGTGCTGTAAACATGTGTATGTATGTGTGTGTGTATATACATATATATGCATTTACATGCTTTTGGGGCGGGTGTGTATGTATGTGTATATATATGTGTGTGAGTAGTATGTATATCAGTGTATAATTTTACTTATGAAGCGCTGGGAAAAGTTGCAATGTCTTTCTTCCAAGGATCTTCCAAAAACTTTCATGTTTTGGACAAGCTGTGATTGCTTTAATGAGGCTTTTAAGCCCTTCAAGTTGTTACTGAACTGTTATGAAGGAAAGAATCCCTTTAGCCTTAATGCTGAGCTATACCTTCCCGGGGCAAAATACTTGTGCAGCTTCAGGAAGGGTTTTCGGAATGGTTAGGAAGAGATCCCATCAAATCCCATCACCACTTCATTTTTTTTCGCTGTAGGGACATTTCATCCTTTAATGATAATAATGGTTACAACTTTTTATTTATAACACAAGTGTAGCTCTATTCCATTCACTAAGGAATCAAAAAACTGCTTTTTAACTGTAAATCATGAATCTTCTAGATGTGTGTTGTGATGTTAAGCCAAGTGAACTGTCCTGAAGTGCTAGAAGCAATTTCTTTCCTATCAGCTTGTCATTATTTGTTACCATTCTCATCAGCGACAGAGGTACAGGAAGTTTTATGTCTAGCATTGAACACAAGAAGATAGCAATCCTGCCAAGGAACAAAAAGAAATACCAATATTCATTTCAAGGTGTTCCACGTCCCTGCGTTTTGAGGACTAAAACCATCGAAGCAGCTAAATAGTTATGCCAGCGCTACTTAAATTGAACTAGTTTTACATGACTGACCTATAGGGATTTTGTATAGAACGTCTGCATCACCAAACATGCAATTTTTAGCAGCAGTGTTAACAATAAAAATAGTACTACATTATCTTTGTAGATAGTCAAGTGTATCTAGATGGCTTTTAAATTCCAACTTCGCTTTTGTAAATCATGTTATGAATAAGGCATGCAGCAATGTGTCCATTGAAATAACTGTATCCTCTGCTTTTAGCTAGCAGGGGGATAGTTGGGGAATATATTTGTATGTAAACTACTTCTTTTGAGTTAGGAGGCATATTTCTTTTAAAAATATTCCAAATGTCCTGTAAAACTGCAAACGTCTTGTGGCCATTGTTCGCATTTGGTGCGTAGAACATGCAGCAAACTCCATATCTCTGTGCAAATGAATTTGGAAGATATTATATACCTTTGCATGTTAGTGAGTGGATATAAAGGGGATAAAAGAAGTATGTTCATTCAGCCTTTCTGGTTTTACCTACATAAACATAGCAGAGCCTCTGGGATGACACTCGTCTTTTATTGTGGTAAAGCTATTGAATTAAATGTGAATAACTGGTGTAGAGAACTGACATTCAGCTCAGAGATCGAGCATTAAGAAACTGATTTCTGTGCAGTCGAGCCTGGACGTTAAGTGCAGTTTCTCAATCCAAAGTGTATTTTATTCTGAACTGTGTTCTTATACTTGCAAGTAATGTGACCTCTTTATCTGGCATTGACAGTCCTAGTGTAGGATTTCAGTGGAAGAACATCCCAATTGCATCAGTTACACTGACACAAGCATCAAATCCATGAGCAATTCTCACATTTACACACGTCTTTCCCTTTTTGGTTCAGTTTATCCACAAAAAAAGTGCCAGATCTTTAGAGGTGAGGCATGAATTGCAGCAAACAGGCCTAGTTCCAGAGTACAGAAACTGGTTCTTCCGTTTTGTATTTCAATCAGTTCTCTATATTTCTGGTGATAGGCTGAGACATAAGGTTTTGTAGCTAAAAGGGAAAGAAACTTAAGGTATTTCTTCAAAGCTTCCTCTGATTATTCGTTGTTATAATGCCAAAGACCCAGATATTTTCTGTATCTATGAAGCTACACTGAGTGTAGGTCAGTTGTGTCTTGGATATAGCTGTTTTGCAGACTCTTTTTTTTCCTTTTTTTTTTTTTTCCCTTGTTTTATCTTAATTAAATGATTCAGCTAAAATCCTCGAACTTCCCTGCCCTAGAGCTTTCACCATCCCCATGGGAAGCTATAGGTAGAAGGTCCACTCCTATAGCCCCAAAGAGGACTGCAGTGATTTTCCAGACAGGGCTGTAGTTGGGCGGGTGTTGTATACGCGGTAGGTTCTTCAGAGGGTGTAACAAAATGCTCTGGGAAAGTGGTTTTTTTAGTGAGTCAAATCTGAAGATGGCGTTAAGCAACTTGCAGGATGAATGCAAGAAGTGCCGCAGCACAGAAACGCGGGAAGCTGACAGAATCCTACAGGGAGCTGGTTAAAATCTACTTCACTTGAGTGGCCAGCCTAAGAGTACAGAGAGGTCAATATATCCATAATTATTATTACCATTTTCTGTTTAAAATATGCCAAGTACTTTAGGGAAGAAAAAAAAAGAGTTTCTTTAAAAAAACCTTTTAAATTACAGCTTCAAAGCATTAACTTGTCTAGTAGCTTCCTAATTTCCCCAAGGATCTAAGAAATAGGCATTAGGATTCCTGAAGCAAGACCAAGAGTTTTAAAATTCTAGATTTTTAATATACAAGCATTTTATATATGTTACAGAAATGAAGCAGCTAATTTTGTGTGACTTCTACTAACTAGTTACTGGAGCCTATACAGAAGTACTGGTAGTTACAGGGGAGAGTACATTAGATTTTCTTCTTCAGGCTCCCCTTCGGCATTTGGAGGAAACAAACGTATTTCCATTTTGCTTGTTTCTTTAGAAAAATGTTTTGCTTCTATTTCTGATTTTGGGAAGTTTTACAGGTTGTAAATAATGCCCATTCTATTTTTTCAACATATTTATATGAAGTATACTTCATGATGATGACAATGAGCAAAACATTACTGAGCCATTATGCAGCACTTCAGATAATTAATTTTAGCACAGCAAGTAAATAATTCTCCCAATAGCCTTATGAACTTGCTAGATAAGTATTATCTTTCCCAGGGTAAGTCACTGGCTGCATCCGTATTAAGAGAATGGGATGCTGAGTTCTAATTTTTGTCCTTATTTAAGGAGGGCAAGTTGGCATATGTATGTGATAGCCAGACCTTCTGTGCCAGGCCTCATAATGATAAACAAAATGATCACAGAACTAAAAATTAATGACTGGTGTAGGTGATCATAACTTGGTTACAGATGCCACATGTAAACGGAGTAAAGTTTCAGCTGTGATAATATCTTGGTGCTTCAAGAGGGCTGCTATTAATGAAGCTGAAAATGGTCCTGAGCCAGTCATCATGGCAGAGGAATTAAAACAGGAAAGACAATTGTGAGAAGGTAAAACCGCTCAGCGGGATCTCTCGAAAGCCACAGAGGCCCAGTGGAGAAGAGCCTTTCCTATTCTTAAAGCAGCCTGGCTTAGACCAGAGGAAGAAGATGCAAACAAATGGGAAAGGGAAATCAGTTAGCTAGTGAAACTGTAGGAATGACAGAAAATGGATAAGGGAAATGAGAACATAATGAGCAGCCTGGAAAAGGGAAAATTTAACAGGGGCACTGATCACAGCATCTAAGTGGGGAAAATTCTCAATATAGAATAAAGAAGCAGTAAGTATTTTTGCTCTGTATTTAGGCAGCAGAAAGGCCATTTTCTCAAGCCAAGCAGTGGTAATGAAATACTTCCCATTCCAACCCTGATTTGAGAGAATATTACCTAGAAATTTCTGCGTGAGAAATGGGAGGATATAACGTGCAGCTCTGGGTTTGTCGTGGATGCTCAGGCAGCTCTGAGGAGACACCACAGCTCATGAGGTTCTTGAGTGCATATAGAGGGAAATAGAATGAGCGAGGTTGTGCTGCCTGGGTTTGGTGCTGCTGCTGCTGGAACTCTCCTTGCAGGCAGGTCCCTCTGCATAACTCAAGAGGACACTGGCAACTGGAGAGTCTTTGGGGAATAATGGCAAGAGCGATTAAAGTACTGAAAATAATGCCTTGTCAAGGAGAGAGCTGGGGACTGAAGGAGCTTGTCCTTGTACCTACAGTCTTCCTCAGAGCATTCTCCTTCCTTGTCTCTTACTTAGCAGTGGAATTATGGGCACTGATAATATCTCTGTTCCACCACAGCATTTCATTTTTGGGGTCGAACCTACTGAAACACCAAGGAGATGATGGTTCTCATCCTTACGATGGGCTTTCTGCTGTTCGTTGGCACCGCCTCAGGCTTGGTTCCCAGCTTCTTCATCACAGTTCATTCCAATTGGTTTGTTTGAAAGGACATTGTTTCCAAGGCCAGTGTTTTAGGTCTTTATGTAAATACTGAATAACTTTTATCAAAAGAAGAAAATAATTATACCTATATTATTATATGTAATTTAAATGTCGGCCTTAATGGAGTACGCAGTAATAGAACTTTTCAAGGTAAAATGTGTCCTGATTAAAAGGCAATTATGAACTCTCCATCTGCTTATTTTAAAAACGCTGTATTAAACCCTACATGCAGTATGGTGCTTTTGTGATCTTACACCATTTACATGAAAAGCTTTAGTTAAATGCTTATCCTAACGAGAAGCTCAAAATTTTATTGCTAGAGATGTTGCAACACTCAAAGAATAGGCTTTGCTCATGGCCTTGTTTTGGGGTGGTTTGGGCTGTAGTTTGTTTGTGTCTATTCCCATAAAATCAGATAAGAATGATAAAAACTAAGTAAGTTACTAATTTGAAAGCACAAAGGCTAATACTATAGTGAAATCTATACAGTTATCTGAAAAAATATTTGCTTTATATTTAAAGTGCTAATTAGAAGTTTATATCTATTCTCTTTCTTTGAAAATATGGAAATATTTTAAGAATATTGATATAATAGGTATTAATAGTCTGAAGTGCCTTTTGATACAGTTTATCTTTTTGTGATGATAGATTCGAGATCATTTCATTACCTCTATTTCAAGAAGTAGCCTTGGGACCCATAGATTTCAAAACTGTGATCAAGAAATGTATGTAATATGAATTCCTTTAAGGAAAAAAAAAAAAACACAGTTATTTTCAGGCATTTTAAAAGGCTTTGTTAGTAAATTAGTTACAAGCTACAAAATACCATGAGAAAGAAAATAGAAGATGATATTGTTGGTTCAGTGTCTGATGACAGCAACTGGGAATCTGGTGAAATGGATTTGCACAAGACTGTGATTTCTTGCCCGCAGTGTCAGTCATACAGAACACTGGCTGCTGAGAAAACACGGCAAAAGAGTTTTGCGCTTGTCGATTCTTCTGGTATTTCCACGCTCAGTGTAACGGGGCTGGTGTCTCCTGCTCCCGAAGGGGACACGAGCAGGAACGGGCGCTGATGGGAGCAGCGCGTCAGAAATGCTGCAGAAAAACGTTCAAGTTCAGCTTCTCACTCGAGGAAAAAGCATCATATTTAACTTTCTTAATAAGAACTGTAGCTGTATTTCAATTTAGAAACAATTATTTTCTTTAAAAAAGATGTTACGCAAGTGATGCGCTTTGCATCATGCGCTTTGCTTAAATCATTCTGTTCATTTATGGGGGGGAAAGGTTTTGTCTTGGATGAAAGGATAGCTCAATATTTAATTTCTGGTTTTATTTTGATGCATATTTTAATACTCTGACTATAGATCTGAGAAAAGAAATTATATCATGTATGCATAAAATATGACGAAGAGTTTTGGGCACTCTGATACACAGGTGAGTCTGGCAAGCCCTTGAATTTTCCGGAGTCTCATAGACTCCACTTCAAGTCCTTGTTCTAGAGACCTGGAAGTTTTAAAGGAGTTTTATGGGAGTCCCTCTGTCTCCTTCAGGTGGTTTGCAGGTACTGTCGTTGTCCTGGTCAATAGGGAGAAACCAAATAACACAAAGTCCTGTCTAGCGAGGAGGAACTAAATAGGTTGACATTGGAAGAGGGCTGTAGGTGTTCACATCCTGCTGGCAAAGAGGGGGCCAGGTGGGTAAAAGTGGCAACAGGGGCTATGAAAGAAATTAGACAGAGAAAGATGAGTTTCAAGTCTCTAAATGAATCTGCAGGCATCCTGAGCAGCGCGGTAATCCTGGCTAAGCTTTGCTCTTGGCAAACATTTATTCAATGGCCGTTTAATAGCTCCTGACTGACAGCAGGTCTGTGGTGTAATCTCAGCGGTTCCCTCCCCACCGTCCGTCCATCGCTCTGGAGAGAGTTTCCTCTCCCGCAAACTGCAAGGATATAACTGTTCTTTCTGGAAATTCCACTTGAACCAGGGTTCAAGGATAAATATTACCTCCCCTCGGATATGTTAACTATTTTTTAATGATGTGATCTGATATTTTAACAGTGTGCGCAGTGCAGCAGAGCTTTGGGTTTGTTGTTTAAATATCTTTGATGGTATGTCATAACAAATTAGTTTCTAAATGTTGCCAATTTGGCAGACAAAGCTGATTATTTCATGCAATCACACTGCATATGTGCACAAGATTATAATTAATGACCAGGGATGCCAAGCACACTTTAATAATGATCCTTCAGCATTTAAGGGACTGTTAGAGTTATTGGCATTTGTGCCTTGTGTTGCAGAGGATGGGGGCAATGAATACTGATAGATCTATCAGTGTCATAGAATCCAATAGTTTCCTGATTTTTCTTATAAATTGGAGGATTCACTGGGAGTTATTGACAAAGCAGCTGCAGTGAATATTAACAGTGTTTGTGCTGCTTTCATTGAAGCAGTACGAACTCCTAATTAGATTGGAATTGCTCTTTTGGCAACTTTGCAAGGCACTTTTCCTTAGCATATTGTCCATTTTGTGTAAGGATTACAAGGAAATCAGTGATGGATTTTTGAAGAGCACCTGAATGTCAAGACAGTGGAGGGCTGGATCAGCATGAAAACTGAAGTGGAAAGGCACATTTTGCTTTCTGTCAACTTTGGGGTTTGAATTTATTTTTTAGTCCGATCTAATCCTTCACCCCTAAATTTTCAATACGATTTGTGAGTAGGATTCTGGGATTTTTTTTTTTAATTATTTTTTTAAGGGTGAGCTTATTTTATTAAAGAAACTTTTAAAAAGGACAGGCTTCAGCTCATTATTCTTTAGCAACTTGTCTTTTAAGTAAGATTTTATGGACACAGGCTTGCGGATTGATACGTATGCCTTAAATTAAAACCCAGTTACCTCAGATATCTCTGAAGGAGCAATTTCCCAAGAAAGGCAGAGCTGGCTTGGTGCTGATACATCTCATTAAGTCCGAACCACAAAGTTCCAACCAACTCTAAGTTAAATTTTACTCTGGCTCGTGTAATCGAACAAAATTTAAGTGCATGATAATTTTTACAGACCAGGCAACTACCTGGGAGGGGAGTGGAATTAAATCTCCTAGTTCAGTGAGAATGGAACACTCGGGCTGTTTTGCGCTGGTGGGACGGGCAGGAGAGGCTGGAATTTCTGCCTTTCAGCCCAAGGTCAGGCAGTTTGCTCCTTTTG
This sequence comes from Nesoenas mayeri, assembly GCF_963082525.1. Classification (NCBI taxonomy): domain Eukaryota; kingdom Metazoa; phylum Chordata; class Aves; order Columbiformes; family Columbidae; genus Nesoenas; species Nesoenas mayeri. The sequence goes on from NC_137544.1 coordinate 119,701,981, forward strand.
CTGGGCGCTTCTGCTGAGCAGATGTTTATTTTGTATTGCAGTGTGTTGACTTCCATATGATACTTTATGCACGTGGTTGTACTTCCATGTGATGATCTTAATGCTCGAAATGCCGCGAGAACTGGAGACGGGAGAGATGAAAGGCATGGTTTGTCATGTGGTGTCCTAAATTAGGTTTGTTAAAGGAATTGTGAAAAGCAAAACCAGGGAGGATGTGTGTCCTGACAACTCTCATTGGTATTGTAAATACTGGCGCATCTTTCTGTATAAGGATCAGATTGACATAGATGTGAAAAGCTTTGTTTAAAAGTCTTCCAGGAAGGCTCCCCTTGCTGTGAAGGTCTACAGGGACTAGTATTGCCAGAAAACAAGGTCTCCAAGGCTCAGGAGATCCAGGTCTCTGTCACCTTCTGCCCTTGGCCTTGGGGAGGTCAGTTCAGCTTTCCAGCCTGTAAGACAGGTTGGAATGACACAGGGCACCGGGCACTCCACATCCTGCTGATATGGAAATCTGCTGACAACAACCACTGCCTGAAAACATTATGTGGTGGTTATTCACTAATAAAAGGGAATTAAAATTTCCCTGGTGATAAATTGTAGAATGCAGTTATATTATGAGCCAAGTAAGAATGTAATTGAGGTGCGGTATAAACAGTGGTGCCGGCATATGAGCTGCTTCTGATATTGATCAATAACCATCTTTCACTGTAATTGTTCCAGTTTGTTTACTGCTGTGTATGTGAGTTATCGATCTTCTCTTTCTAGCTTCTTTGTGTCCTTCCAGTTTCTAATTCATTCTTGGTTTTTTCTTTTAGAGAGTTTAAATAAAAGCTTGAAAAGGATTATGAAACTGAGCCTTGAAAAGAGAATGCTTAAAGCCAGCATTCACACAGTATTTAGAAAAAACCAAATTCAATAGGCCTGATGACCATTCCAGCTTAGCAGTGAGCTGTCTAGTAAGGACAACAGATTAGAATAATGTATGTATTGTGGTGGGAGGTCCAGCATGGCGCAGAACTGCTCAGGATGGCTTCTCTGTGTCCACTGTCTCTTTACGACGTGCTGGGGCCGATACTCAGAGCTCTGGCCGTTTCTGTGGGGTTTTTCTCCTGGCCAGACTTTCAGTGAAGACACAAAACACCTAAAATGCTGAGCGCTTGGCGCTTTTGGAAACGTGATTGCTGGGACGTGCAGCACTAGTGTTTTTAAAGCCCACGTGGTTTCATGTGCCCACATTTCACTTTAGATTTTATGAAACAACACCCACACCTGGAATTCTATCCCAAAATGTCTCTGGCTGCCAGTGTAGGTGCTGAAGCATTGCGATAACCTGATGTGCTTCTCAAAGGGTGGGAAGACACTCTTTTCTCTACCTTCAGTTTGCAAATGATCTGGAGGGGGAGCCCAGGGAAGGTGCCGTCCATTAGTCCAGTGTCAAAGTTATTGTGGCATGGCTAATGTAGCATATGTGCATTTCAAAGCAGCAGAACTGCTCGGCTTGGCTGCAGTGCTGCCACCAGAATATCCAGAAATAACTTGGAATCAGGTGACTCATTCAATTTTTGAAACTCCCTGAGTATATTTTTCTTATTTATAACAGTAGTCACATAACCAAGGCTTTACTCCAGGGGAACAACTATGCTCCGTAGTTTCACGTTGCGATGTAGTTTAATGTCTTTGCATGAAATGCGTTTACTCCTCTCTGAAGAGCTCCGTTTCCAGGCTTATTTTCGCTCAGACCTGATTTCAGTGAAGCAGATGGTTCCTGCGGAGTTCCCTGCTCACAGCTCCTGCCCTGAGTTCCACCTGCACTTGCAGCCTTGGTGCCTTCTCCAGCTCCAGCAGCATCCCTCGGTGGATACACAACCAGCATCAAGGCCTGGGGCTCCATTTTCTCTTGTCTTAGATCCAGTGCAATCTACAAAGGATGAGTATTATCTTTATTATAACAAAGCTTAAGAAATATCTGACATCATTACTTTTTTTGACATGTTATCTAAGAGTATCTTGTTGCATTTGAATGGAAATGCGATGCCCTACCAGCGATGCACAAACATTTCCTTTCTCACAGATCCGTTCTTGCCTTACCTGCATCCCTCAGGTTTATTTGTCCTCTCCCACCTTGTTTCCCTGCCTTTGTTGCAGGCTGCTGCTTTGGCTGTTCCTTGGCACCTTGCTTTGTTATTTTCCAAGAGGAAGGAGATTTCCTTTGAGGAATGAGAATAACTTAGAGAAGGACAATATCCACATGGCTGGTAAAGGCGTATAGAAGGAGATTTAAATGGTGAGATCCCTTGCGTATGCTGTGTGTGCATCAGCCTCATCTGCGAACCATTTCTGTGGCATATGTGAGTGAGAATGCTCCGAAAAGCAGAACGCACATTTAGATACCTGAAAGAGGCTTTAGGGGTCTTAACTTTTTAACAGGCTTGCTGATCAAATGATGAATATCCCCGTCATGAACTTTTTGCATTTATCTTCATGACTTGATCAAGATCTGATAGCGGTAGCTCTGAGTGCCTCTTCTCCTCCTTTCCCCCCTTTCATCCCTATCAGCAGGTATTGAAATGGCTTGTTTCCAGATAAGAAAAAATATATGTCATATAAAATATCTGTGGTTTTCCAAATGGCTTGCACATCTCATTAACTCAATATTTTTTTTCCATTGGTCACTTTGGATTTATTACTTTCCAACCATAATTCTTTTAAATTTAATTTTGACCTGGCATTACCCTAAAATTAAATTCTGATCTACCCTCCACCTAAAATGGTCTGGGGAGGAAGCCATTTTGCATTACATTATCATCCTATCGAATTTAACTAATTTAAAGGTGACATGAATAAAATATTCATTAAAAGTACAGTAACCGTCTGCCTGTGATCTTTAGAGATGTCCCCATTAACTTTCAGTTGACTCTCAGTTGAAAATCGCAACCTCTCTTTCCAAGCCTTTCTGGAACAACTTTGATTTACATGAAGAGCGCAGCCTGTTTTCTTGCTGTCTTACTCATTATTTGTTAAGCTTCCTTTTTATTGCCTGTCTCTGGGCTAAAATACTTCCCCTCATAGTAGTCGGAAGCATTGATGCACTGACATATTAAAGCAAAGAGATATTATGACATTGTTGAGCTGCTTTTAACAATGGAAAGAAAAATATCCCTGGGGGAATTCAGCAGCTGTTTGGGAGGTTAAATGTTTTATATTTCGTTAAGCAACTTCTCATTGGTTGCCTGGCATCATTCTGCGTGATTCCTGACTCTTTACATTCACTGAGGCTTACTAGAAGATTACTAAAAGTGATTAATTCATCAGTTTTCAGACCAAGCTTACCCTTGGGTTCAAAGGGAGCAGAACTCTGTTAAGTCTGAGTCTAAAAACTGATGAGAAGTAGACAGCCTTAAAGTCCACGTTGATGGTTCTTATTTTGATCTGTGGATTACAGGACAACTCCTTTCACCTCAGACAACTTACCGCTAATGAGAAGGCAGTATCTTATCTTAAAATAATTACCTACATTTTAGGTGACTTAGCCTAAAATAATGAGTAAACACTACCAAATGAGTTGCGTTTGTTCCTTAGAACAGGAGTGAGACAGAAAATTGATTTGTATTCTGTCACATTTGCAGATTTCTATAAAAAGGTACAAGAAATAGTCTTTCTGGTATACTCAAGGATATTTTCTTGCAGTAAAACACACGTTACTACTGTTTGATGATCTCTGATCTTTGAAATATAATTCCTTTTTAGTATAGGGAAAGAAAATGCAATATTATTGCCAAGTCATATCCATATCCATATATGTAGCTCCATGACTAGTTCTCATACATAGGTTTATATCGAATAATAAACAAAAAATAAAAATCCTGTTGGGTATTTGAAACTGGCTTTGTGGCTCACATGAGGCACTGCCTGTTGGAAACGCTCTGTTCTCAGGTTACAGGTACAGTGTTATAATGGTGTGGTGGAATCAGAACTAACTCTTGTGCACGCTCTGTTTTTGCCTTATTGGTTGTGAGATGATGGGATCATTTCAGAGGCTTTTTTTCCTTAGAGACTGTCAGATAAAGGATTATCTGTATTTCCAAAGCTGATAACAAAAATCAGTTGATGCCACTGGGGTGGGGATGTGGTCCATATTAAAAATACCTGGCATTCTTCCTCCCCTTTAAAAGCTTGAGTACTCTGGATTACTTTGATCTGAAATTCAATATTTCTTTCTTTTTCAGACCATGGCACCTTTTAAGATTTAGAAAACCTTGAATTATTTTAAAAAGTAATTTTTAAAAAATCTATCTGTAAATGTAACTTGAGCAAAAATAGCAATAAGTTAATAACAGCAAAAATGATTCTTCACAGTCTAGTGTCCGAGCCTGAACTCTTCTGATTCTCTAGCTGAAATCAGTGAAGCAGATTCTTACCTTGGTTCCTATAAGAGACATTGGGCAAGTCCCAAGGAAGTCCCAATGTTTTCCCTCCTTAATGGCCTGAGCAACAGGTAGAGCATTGAATGAAAGAGCACAGCGCGATGGGTGATATGGATTATTAGGTGATGAATTTTAATTACGTTGATGCTTTCGGTGTTGGAATACCATGATCACTGTTTGCACATTACCAAGAAGCTATGGCCCCATTTGGTGTTTCTCACATACTTATATTCACGCGTAAATTGCATATTTGTTTGCCGGTTCTTCAGTTTCTGCAATAATCAATACCAAAGCAGCCATGCACAGTAACGGCTGTGCTGTTCAATAAGGCAAATGGTGTATTTCACTCAAAAACTTGAGATATTATTTCAACTCATGGCTATTTTATATAGAAGCTTTAAGATCATTTTAACGACTTGCACAAGCCTCAACCACAGAGATCTTTCATATTTAAAACAAAACACCCCTCCCCAAACAACAAACACACAACCTAAAAAACAACCTGACATGAATTTAATACCTTTGCAGGGAGTCCAGTGAGTACACAAACATCAAAATTAAAGTTAGATCAAATTTACTCAAGTCAATACGGTGTTAATGAATTTAGAAGTTACATAGGTTGAAAATTTCCTTTGGGCCAGCCAGGCAAGATCTGCCAATATTGGCCAAAGGGTTAACAGAAGGCACGGTAGCGATTACAGCGGGACTCTGAGTGGAGGAAAAATGCTTTGCGCTAATTTTGTGCTAATTTTTCTCTTTCTTGAACAAAAATATGGAAACCAGGAAATGAATATTTTTTTCAGCAAGAATTTATGGATCCAATAATTTTTCAGATGCCAGTTGAAAAATGTTTCTTTATCCAAAGGTTAACTCCTTCAGGAGTACAAACCTTTACATTTTCTCGCTTGCTCTATTAGTTGGTACGACTGGATTCTTGAGAGTTATAAATCTATCAGTTTTCTAGTCTATAATAGAATAATCCCTGAAATCTCATAGATATAAATGGAACTGCTAATTTTCAATAAATCTGTGGTAACAGGTAATAGTGTCATGGTCCCCAGTTCCAATCATTTTTGCAATAATAAATGAGACTATAGAAGACTCACTTTTGGCCATAAAATTTACTGTTGGGGGCACAGATTTTAACCCCCAAAGTACTTAAGCAGTCCCCCCTCTTTGTTGTCATCACTGTTGCACCACAGCATCTATTCCTGCTGTAAGATCAGGGCCATTTTGGACCACACGTGTTAGTTATAGGCTGATTCAGGTGAGTGTTTTTCCAACATGTATTTTCAGCCTTCATAGTTTATACCGTCAAATACATGCATACATCTTTACAGAAACAAGGCCCAAAAGAGAATGGATATAAGGGCCTGGAGAGCTGTAGTTGCTTGTCCAAGATGTTTAAAATGGCTCCAGGAGTAGAATACGTATCTCTGGAGTCCCAGTTCATGCCAGCATGGCTTGGGCTTTCGATGCCAGCAAAATCACACTGAAAAGTCTTAAAAACTCTAGAAATATGCTGAAAGAAGAAAGTTCTATTACCAAAAGAGGTCTCTTTGAGCTGTATCAATTTTCAGCTCTGGCTGGAAGAAACTCTCTAGACAGATATTTAAACATATTATTGTATTCTATTTATTCAGCAGATATACCTAACAGTTCAGGAGGGAAGAAGTCAATTAAAAATCTGAATCTCTTGCAGTTCTAGGAGATTAAAACAACCCCATATTTGTTACGTGGAGCTGTAATGCCAAGACCCAAACCACAAGTGCATCTGAACCTCACTTTAAATTGTGAACACCACGCGCTTTCCCGGCATGTGTTCTGTGAACTGATTTAAGCTTCACAAAGTACATAAGCACGTTTCTTTTAGTTAAGGCATGTTGTGAAGCTTATGGTTGTTCAGCGAGGGATAAATGATCAGTCAGGACCAGCTCGTGAGCTGGTATTAGCCAGAACTCCACGGGGTTGGACAGGTCAGGATCTTCTGCTGGTTTTCCTAAGGATATTTCTGTCTATCGGGACAGGGAGATGATGAGCGTATTCAAGAATAAGTCCTGCAACAAAGAGACAGGTTCTGCACGAGAAAGCTGTGTGACTTGGTGTAAGTCACTTTGTGCCTCGCTTTCCCTCTGTGTCAAGTGTAGACATGGGTGCTGGCTTCTCCGTGAAGAATATAGAGATCTGCAGACAAAAACGCTGTTAAAAGTGACAGAAGCAAAAAGGCGATGGCCAGACTAAAGAGGAGCATAGGCAGCTCTTTTCAGTCACAGATTTGCAGCCTTCTGCCTGCTGGGCTCTTGTACGTTATTCCAGGACATAGTCTGGCAAAACAATCCCCACCACTCATCTCTATATCATCGAATACGGACTGTCACATCATCCTGCCAATGCATTTTCACAAGCGATGGAAACATGAACTTCTTCCTTTATTAAATATTCTTTTGATCTACTCTTGCACTTTTACCAGAGCTTTTTAATACCATTGAGCTTTTTCCAGGGTGGCCCAGATAATTGTTTGATCTTTATGAGGTTTTTCTTTAAATGTTGATGCATTTTCTTTTACATGCAACAGACACAGTATTAAGTATTGGTAGTGGAGCAAATACTAAACATGTGTTTATTCTAGAGGTTAATGAGCAATAGAAAGGCCAGACTACATGTACTGGTACTTGCTTTAGTACAGAGGACTGCTAATTTTATGGTGCCTTTAGCTTCATTTGACTCCCTAGTAGTTTCATGGGCAGCCATACATCATCATCCAGGAACACTTAGTTTAAAAGCATTTTATTTAACATAATAACATTTTACAAAAAAAGGCACTGGAGACAGGTGAACTAGATCTCATACTGCATTGGTGGCACATATGGGAAATAGCATATAACATATACAAGTGGGGGTGCTGAAGTGAAATGTTCAAGAAATACCTCGGTGTCTGGATGTGTATTTGTACAAGGAGGAAAATGAGATGTGATTAAGCGATGATAAGTCTTCCACTGAAATCCTTACAGGGGATATAGCACTTTTACTCAGGAATTAGGAAAGATTATACAGGAAGGCAAGGGAAAGAAACATTCTGTTGTATTCACACCCCAAAATGCGGTAAATTATCTGGACCAAAAACTATCCAGAAAATTAAAAGCCGATCAAAAGAAAGCCAAAATGATGCTAGCAGTAAAGGGGCTGTAAAACCTAGGCAAGTTTAGAGGGAATTTGAAGATGGAACGGTTAGAGGTAAGTAAAAAGTAAAATAGATATTCTGTTAAGAGTATTAGAAATAGGAAGTAAATGAGAAGATGGATGAGTTAAAAAGAGAAAGGAAAATGATCAGTAGTGGAAAAGGAGACATTAAAGAAAATGACACTGAAGACATAGCAAATTTCTCTGTTTCAGCCTTGGCCACAGAGCCCGGTGCGAAGCGCTTGGCTCAGGCTGCGGGGCTGCTTAACAAGGGAAGGCTTAGAGAAGCAGCACAACCTCGCCAGGCACGCAGAGGAGTCAGCGGAGAGCCTGCGAGGCGTTTGGCAATGCAGTAGCTGAGTCAACGTTGCGTTTTACAGACTCACTACAACCAGTAAATATTTCAGAAAGTGGAGGATAATGTCTGTCTCATATTCCAGGCAGTCACTTCTCAGTACCTCGTGCTTATTCGAAATGGTAATCCAAGCTGGAATGTAACTGCCTGAAAACACAGGCTGGGGTCAGGGCTTCCACCAGGGCTCTTTCAAGAAACCGTATCTGAACTCGCTTTTGTAAAACTTGTTTATGTTGCGCTTGTCTAGTGCTCAAGTAAGCATGACAACTCATCTCCTCTTGCACGTTCCATGCCTTATCCGCAGTTTCTGCATATATAATATATGTAAGGAGATTTGCTTTGTTATTATGTTCTTGAAGTGTTGCTTGTAAGATTTTGGCAATTGTGTACTTTGTTGTCTATTTCTATTTGTTTCTGAAAGTGCAAGTCTTTGTGGAAATAGGTAGGATTCCCATTACTTTTTTTCATTATTTTGGGGATACACATACAAAAATTGCTCTGATTAATAGGCTGAACATTTTAATAGAAGGATTTTCTGTCTCGCAGGCTTCCAAATCCTTCAGAACATCTTCTGGAAGCTGCTCCTCAAGATAATGTCATCATTAAAAAAAAAAGGAAAAAGAAACAGATACAGATGTCTTTTCACCTTCTATCCACCTGTTAAATAAACTTGTCATTTCTACAGCCAATTCAGGAAAGGAGTTATCAGATCCTTTCCTTGGAGACCTAAGTGTAACCCTGCAGGTCTCTGGGGTCAACCTTGTACCTTCTCAGAAAGGCTCCCTGCACAATTTGATAGTCACGGCAGTCATTATCAACCAGCCTGGCACAGGCCTCTGGGGTTTTCCCATTGAGCAAGGTCTGAACTGTGCTGCCCATGCCTCCTCTCACCAATTATAAGTTCTGTGCAGTTTTTTAAAAGACTGCAAAAACATATCAACATCATTCCCTTCCTTGTAATGAGGAAGCAATTTTACCTTATTATAACTGACTAAATATGCATGGGCTGACCCAGTAGGACCCTCACTCACCCTTATTCTTTCCCTCTGGAAATCATATTCCATTTTCATCGTTTCCATTTCAAATTTTTCTTCCTCCGCATCCTTTCTCTGCTCTCTCTCTTGATCTCATTCTTGTTCCATCTTTATCTTTCCCATGCTGAATTGTCACTTTTCACGCTCCTGCTCTCATTACAACTTCCTTTCAGTTTGATGCTCGCTCAGACCTGTTTGCAGTTGCCTTCCTTTTTACCTTTGTGCCTTTTTATCGTCTGTAATGGCTTAGCACCTATGTAGCGTATTTGCTGCTCAGACTGCTGTGCATAGTTTCAATTAGTTGATAGGTGTCATAAACGCTGTTCTCTGCCTCCTCCCCGCTGCTTCAAGATGTTAAAGAACAAGCCAGTGGTGGAAGAGAGCAGAGAGAGCTGAGTGTCCCCGTGTGGCCATGGTATGTCTGACCATGCCCTTCAAGAAGAGCTTTTGTGCTCAGCAGTGCCCATCGCCCACTTAATCCTTCCACCACACTTGGTCCTGTTTCCAGCATCAGCATGGGCACCTGCTTTGTGTACCTCCGCAGCTCCCCAAATGTATTATAATCCCCACCCCAGTCCCTCTGAGAGCTCCCGGTGTGGACCCGAGTCCTTTTCTTGGGTTTGTGCGTAGCTCTGGCTCTGTCTGGAGACCACGGTCTGGACTGTGAGGTAACGGAGAGCTTTGTGAAAATCGCTTTTCAGCCTTCTTAGTAGCATCTGTTGAGATTGTTTAGCAGAGCGTGTGGAAACCTGCTTTCTCAGTGACAAAACGCTGCACATTCTTCATGCCTATCATGCCCGAGGGCTTGCCGTAAGAATGAGGTACGTGATGCAGAATAAGACAGGAGACTGTTAAACGCCTCAGAAAATCTACGCCCTGGAAAGCGCCCTAGGCCTTAATGTCAAAGATAAGAAAAAGTCATGGGCACATCAAAGCTGCAAATCCCAGCGACCACTGGAGGTAACTCCCAGCTGGTCTCTGGTTGGTCTTGGATGATACATTTACAGAAATGAAAATAGCTTCAAGAGCTTTGTCTGGGATAAGCTCGGAGTTAAATCAGTTGAGTATCTGACCCAGCCAGTGTCTGAGGAAAAGGGAGAGGTGGCTCCTAAATGAACCTGGATGATGGGAAATAAAGAACGGACGGAAGTCAGGGGTGGGGTAGACAAGTCATAAAGCCTTAAACTGAAAGACTCCTCCTACCCTGTGACAGGCTGGTTGCATTTAAACCATTTCTGTCAGGTTTTTGTCCAATCTGTGTTTTGCTTTCCTATGGACAGAAGGTTCTTTGTTTTAGTTGACCACACTCTCTTTTTCTATATTTTATGCCTCATATATGAGTCTAAGCGTGTGCAGGTATTGCTCTCCTTTTGACACTTGAAAAATACAGCTCTCCTTTCCATGTTTGAAAAATATGACAAGCAGACATATTCTTATATGCAAGAAACATCTCTTATGATCTGTGACCTTTCTGCAAAAGGTCAGTAGCCCAACATACCTTGGCTCTAGGTGTGGGAGACAGGAAAATACCAGTGGGGAGTGCAGTGAAGGCATCCAGACACCTCAGTGATGGGACTTCAGCCAAAGGTGGAGCGAGTGCTGTGCATGGAGTACAGCACCACGTTTTCTATACAGCTTCATCCCTATAACCTCTGTCTTTAGCCTTCAACAAGGCGTTGGACTATATGTGCATCTTGCTTCGAGGAGTTCAGGCTGAGAAACGATCAATCTGGATATTTCCCTTCATTGATCTATACTCAGGTTCACACATGCAGGGAAATTCTTTCTGTGCAAGCAAGCTGAACTAATAGAGCCAGTGGAGTGAGCATCTCTTAACGGCTTCTTATTATCATCTGTCTCTTCTTCAGATGCATTCTGGTGTGCTACACATTTAGCTCTGTCTGCTGGAGAAGTAACAAAGGTCAAATGAAGGTGAGAACACTTCATTCATAATTTTTATGAGTTATTCAGACCCACTGTATCATCACCCCTTGGAAACATATGTTTTCTGATAGCAGTTTAGAAAATATTCAGCACATCTCGACAATCTCTCGTAAGCAGCACCGATCAGCTGTCACACTTTGCCATGTGGCATCAGGTGCTGTAGTGCAGCGGATTCAGGGTGGTGTGATATACTACAGCCACTTGATATCCTATCCTGACAATTCCTGCGTCTCTAAATGTAATGGTACTTGCTGGTAGCCAGAGGTCTTTTAGTATATCCCCATTTGAGTTACAATTTAAAGGTTTTCAGAGACAGGTGAGGCTTCCACCTTTGATGAGCAGTTGCCACTCACGTTTGCGGTGCTGCAATGCAAGCAATGATGATAATGGTTTTGCCAAGCAATTCTGGTTTGTGTTCTTTTACCAGGAAAAATAATAAATAAAAAGCCTGTAACTATGTTTAAAATGATTCATTTCCCAGAGAAGATTTTCACTGTGGTGTTTTGCAGCAGTTGGACAGGGACATTAATACTTTGAATTTCAGCTTGCAGGTAATTGGTGAGGTGTCTGTTTCAGGCAAAGCCTGGTGGAATTATGTTAATTTGTGACAGTTGTGTGTTTGCATCAGAGTCGAGCCACTGAGAGAGAAATCTCTTTAAAATGACATGTAACCCAGACTGTTATGCAAGGTTATCAACATCTCAGCTGCCAGTAAAGTTAGACTGGATGGGGCACCTAAACCTGCATTCCATGAGCACATTTCTGCTCAGTTTATTAGGAGCAAAATCAAGCCTTCATAATCCTAGGTCCTGAATGTAATGATCACATCTTTAAACTCTGGTTTCCTAAAACAAATCTACGTGTTGCATATGGCCCCAATGCCTCTTGAATGGTTGTGTCTTCACAGGTCACAAAAGCCCTGAATCTTTCCCTGACACATGGGTGAGCTGAAGGAACCATTTGCTAATTTTTTTGCCCCCACTGTGTGTACATTGAAGGACTATGGCTATAGGTGAAGTTTTCCAGACTTCCAGGAAAACCCACCTTTATCCCAGCAATCACTGTGATTTAGAAAAATGAAACTGTGAGAGTTTACTGCCTCATTTAAAAACATCTGTTTGGCACGAAGAGTTTTGTTATAGTTGCAGGAGCTGACAAAAGCTAAAAGGCCAGGGCTCTGCAGGTTCCTCGTGCTGTGCTCCACACTGAGCCGTCCGCTCATCTGCGCTGCTTGCAGACCAAACAGCTGGGAGAGTGGCAATAACACAGTTTTTTGGAATGGCCAAAGGGCTTTTCCGGTGTTTCTTGCTAATTGCACCCTCTCAGATGCTGTGAAACTAGAAGACTAGAGGCTCTTCCCTCTCTTGCCCCATAAGGCTGGTCTTAAACGTAATTCTTTTGGCATCTCTGTGCTATGCTGTGCCAACTCTGCAGGACCCCACACATGCAAAGGTGCTTTGCTTTATGATGAACAGATTTCTCAACCTCAGCAACCTCTTGGTTTCTCAGTCTCCTGCTGAATGTTATGAGATTTGCCAACATATAAGGTGCCATTACAGATTCTGAAGAGGGAAGAAAACATTTCTGAGCCATCCATTCAAATACTTAACTGCATCTGCTTTTCTACTACCACCTCATCAGTAGCAATTTGGAAACCATAACCACAAAACAACTACCAGGCCAAGTATGTAACCAGCATATCCAAATGATCTCAAACCCCTGGTTTCTACAGATTCTAGTAGCCTAATAAATGGATTTTTGGTAGTGAGCTAAGTACAGTCATATATAATTGCAGTTATTCTCGCATTAAGCTGCAGGGAAGTGGCAAACCCAATTAGATTAACTCCTGCCATGTCTCCTTGGGATTTGCGGTAGACATTTAAGCAGAGAGACATGTCACTTCCACAGACCAATTTGCTTGTACCTGTCTGCTTAGATTTATTGTGATTTGTCCTTGTTTTTGTGTATGTTTATTTGCAGAAGCCAGCTCCAGATGCAAAAGACATCAGTGGAGCTTTAGAACATTATTTTTAATTAGCTGGGTTCAGTTTCTAGTAACATGCTTGAATTGCTTCTGGGCTACTAATGGAGTGTGGAAAATAAATATTGTTGCTCTTGGATGTTTTTTTTCTGGTTATAGCAAACTTGCCACACTTTGGCATTGAGGCTTTATTTGCCATGAGCTTCGCAGCACGGGGCACTCAAGAGAGAAAGTTTTCCTCCTAAGCCTGCTTTGTTCTCCTATGTAAAACCCTCATAGGAATCACAGTTATACTGGAAAATATTACAGTAACTGCAGGGAAAAGATGAATTTATTTTTGCTTCTTTCTAAATTAGAACTAAATTGGACAAAGTTTACCTGAATTGGCACCTGACAGAAGCGGGCACAATGCAGATAATGAAATGTGGGTCCTAATGCCAAGGGAGAGGATTTGCTTCACTCTGCCTGGTGTAGTTTGTGTTCTCCTATACATTTGTATGAAGATACAGCAAAACGTTTTATTCTCCTTTGTATTCTGTGCTTGTGTAAGTGACTGTACAAGGAGAAATGCTGAAGGGCTGAGGATGAGATATGTAGACAATTGCTTATTCACTTTGCAGGAAAACATCACTCAAAAAATATTACCGGACTAAGACATACCATACAGGACACATTTCTTCTTTCAAAGGAAGAAAACAATGCAGATTGACAACAAAGACCAGAGTTCAAAGCTTCTACAAGGCAGGGGCTGCCTGCTACCAACAAATCATCTAGCGAAATTCAAAGTGAGTGAGCCTAAAGCCCTGCAGTACTGAGAGCTCTGGGTTTAGGGTAATTCTTATAAACAGCCTTTTCTTGCATGTCCATCCATGAGGCATTTACATTCAGGCTTTCATCATGAGCTGTGATTTTACAAAACTCAGCAACTGTCACTGGCATTACCCTGGAGAAGAGGGTGAAAAGCTCCGTTCAGACCACAGCAGACTTCACTGGGTGAAATGAGTTTACCTGGCAATTACCTGCAGTGCTGGGTAACACCAAACACCCAGGAGAGCTGGGAAGGAGCAAGAATTGCTGCTGCTGTGGGGCTGAAGCGGGAGAAGGCGCTGCCGGCAAGGAGAGGAGCAGGAATGGCAATAGGGCTGCCACCTGCTGCTGGCACGTAGAACAGCTGGATGGAGGCTGGAGGAGTATTTCCTTCCAAGTTTTTGTTGGTTTTGTATGACTTTTGTGTGTGTGTATGTATACATCTGGACACTGCGTTGTGTATGATGCATTTGGGGCAGCGCATGTCACGAAAGAGTCTGAGGCGCAAAGCAGGGAAAGGCAGAAAGGAAGTTGTGTGAGAAATGAAAATCCGATGTCTCATGACTCTGTTTGCTCATCCCAAGTGTACTGAAATGGCTCGATGTCTAATGCACTCCTTAAGTATTTTCCTGATTCCTCTACTGGCTGTGTTGGACGCCACAGAGTGGGGAAAGTACCTGTCGCACTTCCATCCACATGTGTCTTGCTGGTGCCATCAGAGCCCAGGGCTGCGTCACCGTGTTTGCCGTCCTGTGGCAGGAGAAACTTATTCCTGAAGCTGTGGCCTACAGCAAGGAGATTTTAGTTTGGTTCTTGCCAGTACTTACGCTCCAGGTAATCCAAGGCCAGTGCCAACTGCTTGTGGCCAGCTTTGCCATCAGGAGGCCAAAGAAAGTAGCGTGTCATTTGGGTTGAGGATGGGCAACAGTTTTGCTCCGTGTCATTTCTGAAGGGTTCAGAATTAGTTCAGCCAGAAATTTGCAATGCCCTATATATAATATGTGTTCTGCATTCCTAGCATCCGTCATCTCTAGTACGAATTTGTAAAAGTGTATTTTAAATGTTTTTAGTCCTTGGCCTTGTCAAGCAATGTAGTCTCTGTGAGATACACCAGTCTAGTAAATCCATCTGTTCTGCAAAGCGAGTGGAAGTTGTGGTAAAATTCAAACAAAAAGCCATACTATGGCCACTGCTGATATGGGCAGCAACCCTGGCAGTTACGGCCCCATATAGAGGTTATAGTGACAATTATCTGCAAGATTTGACAAACTACCCTCCTTTCTCTTTTTGTCTGGTCATGTCAGAGGTTATTTAGATACCAATAACAGCAAGACTGCGGGAACGTGATTGCATTGTTATTTATATCTGTCTTGTGAACTGCTGGGACCAATATGATGGCTCGGAAAAAAAGTCAGAAGGTATTTATTCAATAGTCTATTGATTATTATCAAACAACAACTCATAATTTTGCACAGTGAGAATTTTATGACTGCAGTGATCTGAAACATCTCTTTGTGCTCAGAAACCAAGCTGCTTATTTAATTAAGTACTTCTGGCTCTTTGGATTTAATAATTCTAATTAAATTGTTATGGTTATGACTTGCATTTGGATTATGCCCACAGTTTCAATTAAGACAATGAGCGGATCTCACAAGCACACGGAAGGACACATTGGCTTCCTCCGAATGATTAGGAATATGGGATTTGGGATGTGAAAAAATGTGAACATGTGGCTGTCTCAATGAAGAACTAAGTTTTAGACACTTCACTCAGAAATTGCTCTATGATTGTGTGCATTATCTTTAAATATGTTATGGAAACTGTTGCTAGCTCTGTTTGGAGAATCCACCCCGACTGAGAACCTGGTGTCTTTGAGTGACAGTTATCAGCTGCTGTCCTGCTCTTTCCAGGCAGATGTTAGCTTTTAAACCCATATAAGTCTGGTTTTCATACTAAAATAATCACCTGTTGTTTTTCTGTTAATAGCGTTGCCTCCGGGAGGCTGGTTGGGGCAGATTCTCCAGATCCTGAGAGAAATCTCAGCCCTTGTGCCTCTGTTAAGAGCAGACTGAACTTGTGGGGGGTAGGAACTCAGTGTTCAAAAGGGAAAACCAGGTGAGACAAAGGTTATTGCTTGAATTAGGGAGGGAGGGAGAAAAAACCTTTTCTGCTCTTGGCATATTAAGCAGGTGATTGCACAACTATGAGCTCAAGTTGTAGAAACTTCAGATGGAAAATAACCACATTTGTATAACGCAAATAGAAATTGTGTATCACGGGGCACTGAGGATATTTGTTTTTTTTCATGGCCATCACTGAGTAAAATGCTCTTGACATTTCTAGTCATACCACTTCAGAGTGTTGCAACTAAAAATCCGTTCTTTTTCTTACTCGGAGAGGGCCATATGCTTTATCTAAGATCCTGTTGCCTTTCTTGACTCCACTCAGAAGATGGGAATGTGTGCTAATGGTTAGAAGGAGTGGTGTGACTTGTCCGTAAGAAAGCAATAGCAGAACTGAATACCATAAGCTGTCTCCAGTCCTTAGAAATGTGGGTGGAAATGTGACTGTCAGTCTGATGTGGAGATCTGACTAGTTCAAAACAGATAACTCATCAAATTTTTAGTTTCTTCTCACAAAGTTGTTCTCTAATGGAGTACAAGGACAATTTCTTTTTCCAGGCCCTTGCTTTGGCCAGTCGCTTGAAAAACAGCAGCGTTAGTGCAGTGTAGAGGAGGTCAAGAGCTGTGTTTGATCAATGCACTGCTATGTTTTCTGGTGCATCGATCCATCCTCAAGCACTTTCCCTTGTCAAATGCCTTTAGACAAGCAAGGAGACAAAAGAGATGCCCATGCCTGGCTCCACGGGAAGGACCTGAGGTAGGACACAGTGGCCCAGTGCTGTCCTCAGAGAGCTCACTGGCTCAGGATCCCACAAGGAATCTCAGCAGACCTTACAATCGGTGATGCCAGAGGCTGCTGAGCCCCTCAGTTCCTTCAGCAGAGGAGTATTTTTCTGTAGCAGTCGCTAGGGACACTTCTTCAGCCACCAAAATCAGAAGGATCTCTGTTCCTGGCCCGTTACGTATATTGAGTGACTGTAGCACAGAAACAGTTCAAGATTGTCAGAATGTCTTCACCTTCTTGATAACCTTTGTTGTTGAAAATGGATGTTTTGATTTTCTCATTTTCCTACTCTGATTTTGATTGGTAACAAGTTAAACTAATTTCCCCAAGGTGAGTCTGGTTTGACCATGGTGGTAATTTCTGGGCGATCTCCCTGCCCTTATCACAATCCATCAGCCTTTTGTTATATTTTCTCTCCTGTGTTTAGTGGCATTGGCAGGTGTCTGGCGTCCAGCCTGGGTCAACCCACCAGAATGGTCTATGTGGCCCTGCTTGAGCAGGGGCTTGGAGAAAACAACCTCCAGAGGTCCCGTCCAACCCCAGTCATTCTGTGATTCTGTGATCTCCATCACCTCCACTGCCCTTTAGTATTCTATTTTTTGTCCTAGGTTATTGCACATCTTTGCTTGTTCAACACCGCTGTCTTAAATTACCTCCCAAGTTGTATCTCCACAGGCTTGTTTGGTTTGCAGTTCTCCACTGAGTTGGACACGGCAGCTTTCAGAGTTCTGGAACCTTTTTGCACATGTCAAAATACAAAAGAAAATGCTGGTTTGAGCACTCTGCACTAATCCATTACCTTGTTTGAGGCTGACAGCGTGTTCGAAGGGAATAATTTCCCCACTGTATGAAAGATGCAATCTTTTCAAACTTTATTTTCTGTCTATCACTAAGTTCAGCGATACTTTTTGGACAGATGCATGAACCACGGGCGGTAAAGGTGATAAGATCCATGCCAGCACTTGGAAGAAAAATCACATGGAGGGGTAGAGATTTGGAGATGCCATCTAGAAATACAGCCAGGTGGTGGTTGACCCTTGAATTTTTGCATATGGAAGTTATCTTTTTGTGCTCTAACTCTGCAGAGGTATGCTGGGGAGACAGGGAAGCTGATGGTCATGACCGATGACCCTGTAGCTCTGACTGATGAGGTTCTTTAAAGGGAGAGCAGATTTTCCAAGTGCTTTCCTGAGATAAGCCTTTAATGACAGTGCTGGGAACTGTCTGGTACGAAGACCACACAAATCTTTCTTAGAAACTGCTGTTTGCCAGGTTTTGATGGCTGGTTATGTACCTTTGCCAAAGGATTGCTTAAGATCTGGGAGTGTATACAGCACATGCCAGGATATATGTTGTATAACTTAGGAATGCTATGTTGCCGTTTGCATATTTATTGATACCTCAGAGAAATTCTAACATCTACAGAGAATGGGTTGATTATTTTACAAAATTCCGTTTTACTAATTCATTGCAATCATGAGATATTATTCAGAATTCCTACAAGGTGAATGCAGGAATGTTCATTTTATACTTTTAGTATATAAAGGTGAGTTCTTGTTTTGAATAAGAACAGCTGCAAAACTGGCACCAACACATACATTCCTATTTCACCTCTCTGCTCTGCCAAATTATCTATATTAATTTTTTTTGTGAAGAGCTATAATCTTGTGTTGTCAACTTGATAAAGGCAGCAAGCAGGTCCCAGCGCCAGCACACCTGCACCCGCTGGCTTGTTTGCTCTCCCTTGGATCCCTTGTTTTTCCACACTCTCTGGGGTGTTTTCAGTAGCTCCCTTCATATGTACTTTGACAAAGCTTCCTCATCCTCCCCTCGCTTTTCTTGGGAGGTTTACATAAATTGTCTTTTTTTCACTTGCTTCTCTCGTCGGCTTCTTCTATATCTATGATCCTGCCCTGGGAAGCTTGTTTTGTCAGCACAGCCATATATATGTTTATACAGTTCATCATCTATGTATATAATATGTGCTTGCTATATCAGCGTGGTTCACATATGGTACAATAGCATCACGTGTATGGTTGAGACATGATTTCTCCGTAAGAGCTGCCTGAGATCTTTTTAACATACATGCAATGACTGGCAACATGTGAATGAAACGTAGAAAAGCTCTGGCAGCTGCCATCGATGTATGTGAGGGCAATTTCCCCTAATTATTATTATCTTTGGACTAGGATTTGTTTCTTGTGAGGTCGTGTTTGAGATATTCACTTTCTTTCTTAAATTGTTGGCTGCTTTTAATATTATGGCAATCCGAGACCACTAGAGGACTCTGTTTTCCATCATATTAAGTAATACTCCGTAATCGGTTGTTGCTGTTCTCTATTTTTCCAGTATATATTTTTACAAGTTATGCAAATACGTTCATTTACACAAATATACTCATTTACAGAATAACCAAGGTAGGCATTGGCCACTCAACAATCAGAAGTGCAGTGCAAACGGTGATGAAATCCCTACAGAAAATGTGGTCGGATGTCTGCGTCCTTTTCAACAACAACAATGTATGGCCAAATCTGTCCGTCTCTCTTGGAATATTTGATGTAATATTATGACTCTGTCTTCAGTTCTGGCCTGCGTAATTACTTGTTTGGTTGTGGGCTTTCAACATATCTGACTGATGTAATCAGGAAAGTATGAGAAGCTTTCAAGGTTTAATGATTTTTAAAACCTTTCCCCCATCTTTTCCCATTGGACTCTTAGAGAAAACTGTCCCATCGTGGAAGGTGCATTGGGTTTGGATCCTTTCCAAAGAGATTCTAATCGCTTCAAGATAAGGGGATCCTTGGTGTAACTTTGAAGGAAAGGAGCAAAACTAAAGCAGATTATATTTCTGTGTTGTCTATGGGCAGACAAGAGAAATAATTGCAATTCAGAGCCATTATTTGTTTTTCTCCAGCATTTTTTTTTTTACAAGATTAATAGAGATTCTTATGTCAATCAGCAGGAGTGTTTACCCAGCAGCTGGTTGGCCGCTGCCCACCCAGCGATGACAAATGTCAGTCTAATTGCAGCCAAGTGAAAACCGCCAGAGGATATTTGGCCTCTATTTGCTTTGCAGTCGCAAGGCAGCCCGGCAGAGACAGCCCAAGCAACTTCACATTCACAGAGGATTTGCAGTTCATCAGTGCAAAAGAATGAAGATAACTGGATGGAAAATAATCAAAGTGCCCCACGGGTTCATGAGTCTAACAGGGAGCACTCGGAATTCACTCAAGTGAGCACAAAAATCCCATCGAAACCCTCCTGCTAATGGGTGGTTTTATTTTATAATGTAATGACACGCTGGAATGCAGTACTTTGGTTTTTAAAAGCAGATACTTCGCATTTTAAGAACATATCAGCATTGTCTACTTCGTGCAAATAGAGAATGTCTTCAAACAAAAAAATGCGAGTAGGATGGAAATAGCCCCTGCTCTTAGGAGGAACA
Organism: Nesoenas mayeri; assembly: GCF_963082525.1. Taxonomy (NCBI): domain Eukaryota; kingdom Metazoa; phylum Chordata; class Aves; order Columbiformes; family Columbidae; genus Nesoenas; species Nesoenas mayeri. The sequence continues at coordinate 119,722,058 of NC_137544.1, forward strand.
AATGAAGCGTGTGGGGAAAATGTATTTTAGTGGCTTTGATTACAGGTGATGCACTACTGTGTGCTTGCTTGCTTGTTTGGGGTCTGCTTAGTCTTTTACCTATAGCCTACAATTTCAGAAAGCAATTTAGAAATGATTTCTGTAGGAACAATTTTGATGGCTATTGATGCGGTGTTGTGATGCCTTTCAGAAAATCAGCCGGCTTTGAAGTCTGTGAAAAGGGGGAAAAAAACCCATGCTAACTTCTAAAACATTTTTCTTAGGTTTTTATACTTAATAATTTTTATAAGTTTTTCCTGAACTTACAGGGATTCTGCAATTAGCTGCATTGTTGTACAGAAGGAGGACACAAACAACTTCTCTTATTCTGACTTAACCTCTCTTATTCTGACTATTGAAATCACTGAATTCGATGATTTCTTTGGTTTTAGAGATAAAGTACAGGTATTATAGCCCATTTTCTATTGACGTTACTTGATGATAACTTGTGCTTACCCCATTTCTTCCATTTGAGGATATATTTTCATAGTTTCCTGGACACATTGTATCTACTGCATTTGAAGTCTGTAGTGAAATAGGAAATCCTTTCAGTTTTTTACATTTCTGATTCCTGCTTTATTTCGCACAACATAAAGAATGCATAAAGGATCCCAGCGACCATATTTATATATAGTTTGCATAGATGTGCCAGCGAACAGGCTTTGTGACCATAAGCAGTGGCTGCTCTGAGCATCACTTGCTGTTGGAAAGATGTCAGGAGAAGAGTCCGAATAAAGAACGTGATTCTGGCTAAAATGTGACACCACAAGTGACTTCCCTTGGTGAAAACTGTCCATCGCTGATGAATTTGCACTTGGAAAAACAGATTTTGAAGGCTGCGCTTTGCTTATGTGAAATAAAAAGCCCAGTGTGGGTTAGAAGGATCAGATTCACTCTGCGGTTATCAGGCTTCTCCACTAAAGTCAGGTTTGTTTGTGACTGCTGTGAACACATAGTAAGAGATGAATTTAGGGTAAGACATATACAGCTATGTAAAATTTGATGTATGGAGTAATTCAGTTAATTAAAGCGATGGCCCTGTGAGGAGTAGTTCGTGCATTTAAAAATCTCTAATACAGGCTGCTGTAGGAGAGCAGGTTTTCATCTCCAAGTATCTTTCTCGCTGTACAAAACCCACCTTAGCAACAGCATCATTTGGAAGTTCTCTTCTTGTTGCAAAAAAACCGTGAAAGGCTTGTCTTGTATTAAGAATGTATTTAAAATGTTTAAACATACTTTTGCCCCAAGTAAGCCTGACCATAGGGAATTACTCAAGTAGATTCACGTGGTGTGAATTATACATCAAAACTGTTGATGTTCCTAATATGGGTTTATGGTGAGAATTTGAGTATCTGCTGATGGTGAGCATCAAACCTCACCATTTCCTCAGAGCATTACATATGTCCAAGTATCTATAGCTACATTTGTATGTCTCTGTCTTGCTAGAGTAGTGCTGGCTCCTGCTGTTCTGCTCAATCTTTCACAGGGATTTGAAAAATTACGTTTTCTCGACATGAGCAATGCAACTTCGTCAAAGCAGCCAACATCATTTTTCAAAGATCTACTCATCTAAAGACCTAAACATTGGTTTCTACAGGCTCGTTCTCCTGTACATGGTGTAGAATTTAAATTGGAACTGTGTCTGTCTAAATCTTGCTAGTTAAAAAAATCCTTTGTTCTCTCTATTTGAACCTTGGGATTGGAATTTGGTATAAACTGTCTGTAAAATACAGTATTTGTTGCTCACGTTTGGTCTGCATGTCTCTGGCATGGCCAGAGCACGCCAAGGCAGCTTCAGATCAGAATCAGTCCTAAGGGATGTGGACATATGTGAGAAGTTTATGTTATGATACATATCATGTGAAGCAAAGGCCCTTAAATCGGGAAAACATTTGACCATGTGTTTAGATGTAAGAACATTGTGAAACCAGCTGAGAGCAGGATTCCTGGGGCAAGGCCAACATGTCTAATGCTTTGAAAGCATTATAGACACCTTAGTCCTGTGTGTGAAAAAGAAGTGCAATGACTGCTGTTAAATCTGTGCATTCCTGCCATGTTATTTTCTATATAGTCCTCTGTGAGGGGGAAATGAGATCATCTGGCTGACAGAGGCATTTTGCCGTGGTTTTGCTGCTTGGGCAGCCCCCGTCACTCCCCTTCGCGCTTCTCCAGCCGCCTGCTTGTGCCTCCCCAATGGAATTCAGCTCTGGGATGCCGACTTCAAAAGAAAACATTTAAGTGCATTCCTGAATCAGAGTCAATATTTGTGAGTAGATCAGTGTAATAGGGATTTATGGAAGATGTGAAAACTACTCAGTGATCCGTGATACTTGGCTGCCTGTCTTTGATATCATAGTTGGCAGGAGAAATAACAATTCCGTTTGCAACCGCTTTCATGATTTCCAGATTTAGTTTTATTTCGGACTAAAATAAAACCAAGGCTATTCTTTTTTAAATAGTGACATTGAACTATCTGGGTTTATTTGAATCAAAAATATCAAGTCTATCTAGAAGGGAGTTTGGCCTGAACCCATCAAAACATTAACATCTCTAGTCTCTGTAAAATCTCTCTGCTTTCATGAAGCAGTGTTCACTGAAACACACTGATAAAGTGATTCCAGTCATCTCATACAAAGGTTTCTTCATACACTTCACTAAAGTGAAGTATGGGCTTAATTATGATCTAAAAAGGCTTATTTTTTTTGAGCCTCAGTCTGCTGCCCATCACTTTGCCTTTGTCTCTGTTTGTCGTGGGGCTTCCTTGGGGAGCAGAACTTGTTTGTTAGGTGGTTTCTCATGTGCACAGTGCAAGAAAATCACCGTCAAAACCATTCACACATCCTGCAAATGTGTCTGACAGCATATGGGTTAATTGCCTAATAAACTGGCCAGCACTACAGCAGAAGGGCGCGTTTTAATTCACACACATCACTCCTTCAGGTGGGAAATTCAAAACCACTCTGTGTTGTATATGGGAATGATGCTTTGTGTGTTCAGCAGCTTCCTTGTTAGGGTGTTTATATTATTGGAAGTTACCACGAATTCTGGCCTAGGTTTAAGTGAGAAGATTTGTGATTCATACACACCATCAAATGGTCATTTGACAACCCTAACTGCTTATTTAGCTACAGACTGGTGCCATTCTGGCACAGCAAAAACCACTCCTTACTGAAACCAATCCAAGCCGCAGTACTCTCACAGAGATGGAGCAACACTTGATTTCACTGGGACTATATTTTTGTGGGAGGAAAGTTGTCCAGCCCTTGATGGCCCCTCATGGTACAGTGGGTTATCTAGGGTGTAATTTCTGGGACAGTTTCATTAAACAATGAGGGAAATGAGCCATAGAGCTGCTGCTGGATTGTACTGGGGCAATCTGAGATGCACAACTCAGCACCCAGCAGTTACGGACTGTGCTTTGAGCTCACTCTTGCCCCTCGGTGAAGCAGTTCTGAGCTGCCTGCGAGCAGCTGCCTTGTGTTATCACCTGAAATCAACTGCAGCACTGGCTGCAGAGAAAACGTTTCCTGCATCATTACGTAGTCCCCGTCCTGCAGTATTATGTTAACAGCCAGGAAAAGTGGCTTCGGGAGCGAGCTGTCAAAGTGACTGTGGGAAGGAACCGAGCCAAGAGCAGCGCGGATTTTAATAGCAAGCATGCAGTTAATCCAAGCCGGCCACCTTCACAAATTTACACTTGATGTCTAAACACTGAAGATTTTCTTATGCATTATGGCATATATGTTGTCTTTCTCATTTTTTAAACAGGGCTGGAAAGCACTTTGCAATGCTGGATGTTTTGTTCTTTGAGGGTTAGCATGATTTCAGTGGGGTTCATCAGCTGCTTCATGTGTGCCAGTGCTGTGCTCTTTAGCTGTGGTGCTGTGGTTACTGCAAGTGGAGAAAAGGAATCTTTGTGCCTGACTTCATCCACTCATAACGACATTGCTATTATCAATCTCCCATCACCTTGTGCAGGGCTGGAAAGAGCTTCTTGGGTTCTCGACTTCCATTCCCTGCCTTTGCAGGCACCGCATGGTCGGTGCCATTCATGTGTCGTTCAGAGTCCACTCCTGTTTTAGTTTTACTCTCCTGACCATTATTTATCTCATATTTCACTTTTTTTCCTAGTCTCAGTACAGCGCTCAACCTTTTGATCACTTCTCCAACACCACTAGTTTGAGATGCGCACATTAGGGTGGTGGTATTGCCGGAATCAGAAGACAGTTGTTTTCTTAAAAATTACACTATCTGAGACCTTGCCATCAGTAATGACTAAAACCGAGCTACTCATACCCCACTGAATCAACCAGACACTAAGATCATCATATTTCCTGTATACTTTCAGTGTCTCTAAATGTCAGTGTTGAGGAATGAAATAAAAAAATCATAGGGCAGTTCAAAGCAATTAAAGTGTAAGAGCCCTGGCTCAGCTTTCAAAACATCCCACTATGTTTATCTTCCCTCCAGCATAACTCAGCTCTGGCTCCCAGAGCGGCACTACATGAGGAATGGCTCCAAAAAGAGACTCTGACAGCCCTGGCATGTTTATTTAACATGGCAAAAGAAATCTAGAACTCCATGTATTTTTATGTATGAGAATCTCATCATTCACATGGTTTCCCGATCTTGGCTCAGCAATTCATGAGCATTTATAAGAGATTTCTCTGCACTGCACTGCTGCGATATGTAGAACACCCTGCCTTGAGAAGGCAAGTGAACGGGTTAAGAAACTTGCCCACATTACTCAGGATTCAGAAATGGGCATGATGCTGTCTCATACACAAACTGTTAATAAATCCCAGCGTATTTATCCTTTATTTGCTCTCTTTAAGGCTTGATCTTATCAGGCTCTAATACAGGCATGAAAATAATTATGAACAAATGAACTAATAACTTCTGTTGAGTATTTTGGGCAAGTTCAGTATGTCGGTGTCAGTGCCAACTACTATGTAACCCCTTACCTTTCCATATAGACGTTTTCATTTTAGGTAGCTGAAGGATACAGCTTTCTTGGGTTACAGAAGGTGGCAGTGATGCCTCATTTTTTGGCACTAGAATCACCAGCTAGCAGAAGCTTCTGTACTGCTTAATGCAGAAATAGAAATGCTGAGGTTTTGCTCTTGTAATCTTGTTTCCTCACGTTACGATCATGCTTCCTACTTGTTACTTTATTTTCTTCAAGGAAAAAAGTTGCATCTTGGAGGAAGCATTAGCAGCAGCACTTACTTCTGCCACCTGCTTGAGACCTCTCTGGCTCAAAGGGCAAATTCACAGCAATATTTCAAACTGTACATAAAAATGCTAAATACCTGTTAGCTGCTAGTTTCACTGTGCAGTTTATTTGGCCTCAGACCTTCTGACATTAACAACTTATCAATGACATTTTGTGATGCCCGTTCATTCCTGCTGCACTTCGGGGAAGATGAAACAAAGTCAGCAGATGTATGGACCAGACAGGCTTCTATTCTAAGAACATCTTGCATCGTCAAGACATCACATACCAGATTTGAAGGATTATGTGATTTTAAGTTAGCTCACACATGCAAATGAATGACAAGAAGACTTTCATTATAAAATTGCATGCTGTAACCTCCTAGGACTCTTGCTGCACACAGTCCATGGGATGGACAATGCTTCCAAGTGGTTTCCCTACAATAAATTTCTCTTCGTTTTTTGCTCTGACTTACACTAATATCAGCAAATAGGTGTAGCATGATGGGTGATAAAGAAGAGAGGACTTTTACAAAATGCAAATAATAATTCAAATGTGCTGTGACTTGTGGTGTTTGCTCCCAGCAACATGACCAGGTTTTCCCTTTGAATTCTAGACCAAATTACTTGGTTTAGAACAAAAAGCTCTGTTGTTGGCAGACATAATTGCTGTGTAAATTGCTCTGTGTAAAAGCTGTGACAAACACTGGTGTTCTGGCTCACTAGTGATCTCATTGAGCACATACAGAGCAGTGCTGCAGCTGAAGCCATTTACCTCTGCTTAGTTCAACCTCTCCCTCCTAGTTAGACCTTGGCCCTTTGGTTTGGAGTTCAGAAAATGGTGGCAGTAGTTTCAAAGTTCATTATTAAAAAACAAAGCAAGTTACACTAACATCCCATGTGTTAGAAATGCTGAAATGCTTCTCTGGCCTCCAGAACTTCTTATAGGGAGGTATCAAAGCACTTTGAGATTAAACACAAAATGCTTTTTATGTATTTAAACGTAACATTTTTTAAGTCTGTTGACCCAAGCTGGGAAAGAATAATAAGCATAAACCTTTCAATTTGTAATAGTAAAAAAATGGCACTGGATGCTGTTACAAAACTTCGGGTGGTATTGTTAGAAGATAATGTTAATGAAGTTGATATCTGCTTTTGATGGATCAAGCAGTCACTTTACTTCCCTTATCCAGGAATCAGCAGGGTAGCATTAAGTATTTGTGGATAGTCTGCTTTCCCAAGGCCATTTTAATTAACCAAAATAACAGCAGGTGATAGAATATTTGATCTAAAACATAGATAACAGTGATGACAAATGAGGAATAATTCTAAATACGTATGCCAGCGGTATCAGTAATGCATAAGCAGTAGGCTTTATTTTATACAGAGCTATGTGGAAAGCTGACTGCCTTTAAAATAAATTAGTCTATCTAGGGAATCAGCCAGTGCTGGACACTTGGTGTCCTGCAGAAGGCCAAATTGTCATTTGTTGGCAGTGTCTTTTACAATGTCTTTACCCTATGTGTTTGGGTTTGTGCTTTTTAAGCCTGATTCCCTTGGTCAAACTGATGCTCCCTGGATGGGCAAAACAAGCAATATAGTGTCAAAGAAAATGTGCTCGTAATTGAGTGTCAGGAAGGGCTTTTGTGAAAATGGCAGCATGTCCTTTCTGTCACAAAATGGTTGTCTGTGCTTTCAGAAGTGCACTGGTGTATTTGTATATATAAAAAACCCCACTACCACCAGCAAAGAAAACCTTGATGGATGTAAGTCTGTTAAATATCCTCCCCACTTGTGCACTTCTTATTAATAAAACACCGCGTTTTGAATCCCTGCAGCACGTACAAAGTTCAGATATCTTGACGTGAAAGCATTTGTAGTTTCTTGAATGTATTAAAAAAGGGTCATGTTTAATAATGATTTTTTACATGTTAATGTTATGAAGACGGGTTGAACCCTCTGGAACTCCAAATGAAGAGGAGGGAAGAGACCAGGAGGGTCTGTGGTGGGCAGCACTCCCCTGTCTTACATGAGCATTATTCTTTATTGTACCACAGCAACTAGGAGAAATTACAATATATGTTTTAGTACACTTATCAGGATATGTTCTTAATTACTCCTAATTACGTAGGCATGTCTCAACATTTCCCATAACTTAGTAGCCTTTTGTTCAGTACTCATAGAGCACGTGTGACAATCCAGTACTGCCACTGTTAGACTATTCCTGCCGTATTAAAAATGGGTGGGTTAAAGTGTGCAGCTCTTCTGGTTGTATCTGCACAGCCTCTTGCTTTATTTAGGACTGAATATATCACTAGGATAACAATTCTTCTTGCATCCCTTCTTCGCATGTTTTCTGATCTGCCTATAAGTGGAAGTGATATGTCTATAGGGAAAGGTCGCGGAATACTGGGAAGAGGCAGGAGGCTTCTGTCAGTTATTTTGGTTTAGATGCATTCCTAATTAATGAACTGTGCCTGCTCAAAAAAGTAACAGTAAATGTTTTTATAATCTGTCAGTGTAACGTGTCATTACATAACCTGACAGCGTAAAAAATAATGTTGGAAATAATCTAAAGCATATTTGGATCTAATAATTTATTTAGCGTTTATCTTTCTGTAAGCCTTGAAGTGGTAGGTGACCTGGAGGGCTCTGTGGGCGCATCCACGCTGTTCCAGAACTGCAGGGCTAGAAGACGGGTAAGTCTCAGCTCATGCAAAGCTGGGTTAGTTGGATTTTGTCCTACTCCGCTCCTAAAGGCTCCTCTCCCTCTGCCCCGCTTCTGTCCTGGGGAGGCTGCAGGAAAGTTGGGTAAATGGCAGATGCACATCCCTTGCTGAACACTGCAGGGTTCCCTGGGCCCTGGTGTTATACATTAGAGGTCGGACTGTTGGAGTTGCAAGCCAAGGGCAGGTAAAGTGAGTTACACACAGAGCAAAAAGGATGGTGCTCCCATTGCCACCCCCTTGGTGACAGCAGCAAGCTGGGCTCACCTGCACCAAGCTTTGCTCACAGAGAAAAGGCTGAAATGATGCTACTGTGGCCAAAAATAGCATCTGAAATGCAATTTGCTGCTTAGCAGCTGGGCTTTTGTAGGTGTTGAAAGGTTATACATAGAATACAAACAGATAGCACTTGCTCTTAACATTTAGAGGTGTTTGAAGTTGATTTCTGCAGGTGATTGATTAGATCTGTGGGTAAGCATGCTCCTCTCTTCCTTCACCATTAGCGCACAGAAGAAATTACTTTCTTGCTGAACCCATGTACCAAACAATTCCTTGGACCTTAACCTCAGAACTTAATGTTGTGGTGGTTTTAAAGAGCAGGAGGATTTGTTAGTGTTATTTTTAAGAGACTGTACTTGTTGCCAAACAGTCCCCTGCTTTTCCCTGGGGGTTTGTCAGAGGAAAGGGTTCAATTGCCAATCATTTGCATTGGCAGAAGAAAATTGTCAGCAGCACCAAGTACTCAGGCCAAGGTCTTTACCAGAATGTGTGCTCTTGAGTTTAGATGCTTCTCCTTGCTATGGAGAGGTGAGGAGTGAGACAGTGAAGCTTTCGGTTGATGTTGATCAGGCTGTGAGATCCACTGCTTTCATCAAACTGTATACAAATAACTTATTCACAGGGCTGTTTGGATTTTTTCAGTAAGTAACATTAAGTTGCAGAAAACTGAAGCTTCAGGCAAATTAGGAGAGGAGTCACAGACACTGAGAAAATATTCATGCTTCAGTTATAGACATTTGATGCAATTCAGGGGATCAAAATTAGGCATAAAAGGCTTTCAAAAGAAAGATAAGGGTACCTTTGGGGTCTCACTTCAAGGCTGCTAAGACAGATGCCTCTAGTGCCTGAAAGCAACTGGAAGTTTCCTGCCAACCCGTTTGCAAACCCATGGTCCAAGGAGTTTACTGGGAAGTGTGAGTACATGTGTGAAGGGTGAGAGGGGACAATAGCAAAGGGTATAACAAGCTTTGTTTGAATGCAAGTAGCAGGAGGAGAAGAGTTGCAGAGGCTTAGATGTTTTTCCTGCCTAGTCTCAACAAGAAAAGCAGCTCGACTTATGTGTTAGGGAAGGACATTTATGGGAAATGGGGGTAATTGTGTCTTTGACCTCTTGGTTCAAGTTCTTAATCTGGGGTTGTGAATTGCAGCAGTTGAATGCCTTTTGAAACGTAGTTAGGAAATCTCTCTTGAGAATAAAATAGTATATAATGGAATCCTGCTTTTATTAGAAAAGCTGCTTTAAGGGTGACTTTGTTTCATGTAATTGCTTGGGGACCTCTGTCTGATCTCTTCACTTGAAGCTAATACTACAGGCTTTAATTGACTAAGACTCCTCTTGAAGTGGTAATCGCTGTTTACATTGTGAGATTCACTTCTAGAGCTGAGTATCTTGTCCTTTGTCTCAGAGAAAAATGAATTTCCCCCTGCTCCATACAGAAGAGCTGATAACAGCACCTACTGCTGCCCCTCCAGCCTGGAGTCTCGGCTCTTCCACAGTGAGCTCCTCATTCCAGCTGATCCAAAGGTGGTGATGAGCACTTTTTTCCTTTCCGAAATACACCATGCCAAAGCGTGCGGACAGCCCAGGCTTCAAATCCAACCTAACAGGATTTTCAGCCTTTAAAAATAGTAGAACTTCACTTGTTTTCTCTCTTTCCTAGTCTTGGTTTTTAAACTCAGGATTATGACAGAATGTCTGAAAGCATGGATAAAAATCAATGACAATTCTTTGCTTCAAGTCGTGTTTCAGCTTACAGATGGCATGTCCAGGTGTGGCAGACTTCTGGGAAAAGAGAAATCTGACGTTTTTTGGGTTGATTTTTAAAAGACATTGAGGATAAACAAGGAAATACATGTGGGAAGATAGCAAGCACAATAAAGGGCAGACAAGGCAAAATATTGTGTACGATTAGCACCTTCTCTTGTAAACAATGTCTTAAAGCCCAGCCTAGCGTATGAGATCAGGGCAGCATGGGAGGGTGCAGGTTATTCTTACCATAAATGTTATCAGGAAAGAAATATTTGACTGATCTTGTGCTGAAAAGGAGTCTTGGCATGAATGAAATAATTTGTATAGGTTTAGTAACTGAAAGCCTTTTTGGTCTCCATTGTCAATCATTGTCAAGCAGTCTCAGTGATTGCCCTTGCTACTAAAGATGCTTTTTGCTGAAAGAAAAATCTCTGTATTTATTAATGAGACAATAGTGAGGTTTTTTTTCACTTTTAAATTTCTTGAATCTCTGCGTAGCTGGGAAAACACAGCCCAGTCTGGTTGCAGATGGTGCTGATCCTCTGCATCCTCAGACCCTGGAGCAGGTTCAGTCATAATTCTGTTCAGTACTCAAAGCAGGTGCAAGGAAACACAAAATGCTTTCCTGCAGAAGGAGGAACCCAGGGAGAATCCTTATTTATTTATTTCTCTCTTTATTTATTTATCTATGTGCCTACTATCACTGGAGGGAAGTAGTTGATGCTGGTGATAGTTTTCCTTAGGGACTGCTTTGGGAAATGCACCAAAGTCTTGTAGTTTTAGAGAGTCATTGCTGATCTTGGATCCTTCGCTCCAATCCCGCGTTGTCTTTTGCACCCTGATTATTAATACAAGCACACAGCCTGATTTTTAAATAGAAAACTGAAATATGAAGTGTGTGTGTTTTATTTGTTTTTTGGCGGAGGGTGTAGGATTATTTTTTCCCCCTTTTGGCTTGCCTTCCTTTGGACGCTCACGTTAAACTTCCAGAGGCTTGTTTAGGTAAGCAATTAATAAACCTGTCTTAGAAAATTCATTCTCAGTATCAGGTAAAATGTGACACTTCTTAAAAATGTTCCCATCCTATGTTACGTTAGCCAGCCTTGTAGTAAATTACCTGTTGGGATGGACTCCAAGGAGGCCCCAGCAATGCAGGCAGTGATGGAGCAGCGTTTGCTACCACACAGGCATTTCTCTGCCCTCACTATATTTTTGACCTTTAACGACGTCTGTGGGGACTGTAAGCACCCCATCAAGCTTTGTATATTAATTCAGATCCAGGAACTTTATAGCACAAGGAGGAGTGTGCTTAGAAAGACAGAAATGCAGTGAGTCAACAGACTTTGATGTTGTCTGTGCTTTTCCATTTTAAGCAGCAGAACCAGACAGTCAAAATCCTCGCTGTCCTGTGGCCAAATCCTACAAATCTTCTTGGGCGACAATGTTTTAGTTCTGGCAGCTTTCATGGAACAGGTAAGGTGTCAGGATAAGGCTAAGGTCGTTGTACCTTTATCACAGAGTGCCACGCTGCCATCCGTCACGTAGTTGCTACAGGTTTTGGTGGTGTCAGTACCCTGAGTGTTCAGCCGGATTTTTTTAGTGACCTACCTTGGGTTTGATCTGAAAGGATTTTGTCTGCAAGGCATTTACTTTTTGTCGGGATTTGTCAGGATGATGACAGAGTATTATTGTATTTATTTTAATGATATCTGCAGTAACAAGCTAGACAAATATAAATGCTCCCTGCAAATTTAGATTAAATCCTCTCTGAGAGTTATACATTGCCTCCTGAGGGAAAAAAAAAGGTATTTAAGTGGAAAGAATAGGCAATTATTATTTTAGCTGATCCCTTTGATCACGTTGACATTCCAGGTATCCAGTGTTTCTCCTCCTCTTTGCGATTTTGCTATTTTCTGTACGTCAGTATGGTGCGCTGGCAAAGAAGAGGCTGCTCCCAGTGCCTGGCACATGCAGGTGCATTTTTGTCAAGGCAGAACTGATTAGAAGTCATTAATATGTGATTTGCTCATCCAGAGTTCATCATTTGGACTGAAATCTCTCCTATTTGACCTCAACCTGATGGAATATTCTCAGAAACATTAAACAAAATTACTTTAGTCCTTTCTCCAGTGAAAAGCTTTAAATCAAGAAAGGTTTTCCAGCTCCTAAAAAATGGGGACAACTTCCCTTTGATCAGGTTTCTTTGGAGTACCAGTGTTTTAGAAGGGGAGGCTGGGGGTGTAAAAAGTGAAAATTACCAAGCCCCAATTTAAAGCAAAATAACTTTTAAAATAATAATAAAATTTTCTCCCTGATTCTTCTTTACATACAATAATTTGTAGCAAACAGATTAAAAATTTGAAACTTCAGCAGATAACACATCATCACTTTTTAAATTTGAAAAAAATATTGCAATCAGAGGACAGAGCTCTTGATTGCATTCAGAAAGCTGAATAAAATTCTCCACACCATCTCTCATCCATCGAACTGTAGGAGCCAGAAGCTGCGAGTACGGCTGCTTTTGTCTCAGGTTGGATTTTGAAGTCTGAGTACTGACCCACTTTCTGCAGCATCCGTGGGCTGTATCCATCCAAAGAAAAGGAGGTTTGTATTTGTCAATTCATCCTAGAAAATTCAGAAATTATATTTCAGTAGGCATTTGAAATATTCAAATTCAATTGTTAGGTTTCTTTCCCTCCATGCGCGCCTTTCTTCTTTCCCCCCTTTAAAATATTGATGAACACTATTCATCTAAAAATATTTCTCCAGTGCTGATTTCTTTTAGAAGCACTTCTGGTTGCAGCCTATATAAATAACTTTATCTTATTGCTGTTATGGCAGTGACAGATAATACTTTATTTTTCTTTTTATTTAAACACATTACCCAGCTCACTGAGGTAAGAAAGACTCTTCTTCACATGTTGAAGCTTCAAAGCCCTTGATGTGCTCAAAAAAGATACTACGTTATTGATTGTCATTTCCTCCTCATTGCAGCTATAATCACTTTTTGTAAAAGGTTATTTCTGAAAGCTATAAAAGGACGAAAAAGGGTTTGTTTTAGTTGAGACCAGAGAGGCTATTTTCTAATGAATGTTTGTATTGAAACTCGGATTGCTTTTGCATTACGAGACAGCTGAGCTGTATGTATAATATATATCAGAAAGGATAAACAATGCACATTTTAAATGATATTTTGATACTGCTGAAGATGTGACTGTTTTATCTGAAGGATTTGTTGCAGAACATGAGCCAAAGAGAGCTGCTCGATATGGTGGCAAGGGGTAGGGGCTTTTTCTTTTATTTCCCCTGAAGTTACTTGTCCAAAATGTCCCAAACTCCTTATATATCAACTAGTTAGGACTACCTATCAAATCCCTGGCAAATGTGTTTTTACCTATAAAACCTACTAGAAATTGGTGGTGTTTCTTCATTCTCCCTGGATAAAACATAAAATTCTCCTTTCACATCAACTTGAACGTTTCTGTTTCTCATGTCCATCAAAAGAAACACACAAGCCTTTCTAGTACCATGTAAGTGGCTTGATTTTAATGGTTCCAGCTAAGCCTTCTTGAAAACTGTTCATAAATGTTGTTAATAAGAAAGAGGTTTCCCTGGCATGAGGCTGCCCAAAGCAAAGAAGTTGTGCCTTGGAGAATCATACATGTACCTACTATTTTTCTTTAAAAATGCCTATTTTTTACTTGCAGGCATTATTACACAATGCAGAATGGGAAAGGAGGAAGAAAACAAACAGGCAAACAAAAAGTCAATGTATCTGATTTCCACTGCTATAAATAACATTTAAAGGGGAGTCTCCCATTTTTTCCCTCTGGCTTCAAAGTCCCTCACTGCCCGTTTTGAGCAGCTAAATAGTAATAAATTGGGTTAAATGGGATTTTTTGCAAGTTGGGTTGGGAGATCAGCTGCACCACAGAACTTGCCTGTGCTGGCAGGGGCCAGGCTGAGTTTATTTAGCCTTTATTTTCATTTTGTTTCTATACATCCCACCAGCGACCTTATCGGCAGGAGAAGCAAAGTGAGAACTGGGAAATGGCAGAAAGGGGCGGCAGGGGAAGATGTGACTGAACCAGCGCTTCGTTTTCAATGTAGTCAGTTTTCCTTTAGTTTAAATATGTTATTTTTATGTATTAATATGTATCAAAAGACACGCAGTGTGGCTCAGATCTGAGGTCTTGGCAGCTAATGGAAGGTTTGACTGTGCTGCCGGGAATGGTGCTCCCATTGGAGAGGTTGCACACGTTATATTTAAAAGAAAGAAAGAAATAAAAACAAATATATATCTATAAACCCCCTATATAATACTCTTCTACCAAAAAGTAAGGCAATATGTGTTTATTCTTTTGAAGAAGGGTGGATTTTCCTCACTGCTGGGTGGTGTTTTGCCCGTTCTGGGGTGGCTGAGGGGCTGGAACCGGCTGGAACCGGCTGGAACCGCCTCAGTCGCCGCCTCACAGAGCAGCTGGCGCCCAGGCAACCGCTGCAACCAGCACAACCGGCTGTTTTCTAGTGGTTTGTGCTGGAAATATTGTAAGAATTGAGCTTGATCCTCAGTCTGTGAGGTGTCTTCTGCAGTTTTCTAGGGATTCTGGCTCCCGGGTTGCAATTTGTTCCCTCAGTTGTGAGGAAAACTTCTGCAGATCTGCTGGTGAGCGATGGTGAAATATCTCTTGGAGTGTCCCGTGTGGTGAGTTTGGGCCGTTTGTGGCCTTTTCCCGGTCAAAGTGAGGTGGATGTTTGATATCAGGGGTTTGGGTTTGTTGTACTGCTAGTTAACATGTCAATATTTACTTATTTTTAATAATGTGAGTAAACCTGGTGGATAGATAGGCTGAGAGCGGGCGGCCGTGCTTCTGAGGGCTTTGTGTGGAAAAAAATTTTTAAAAAGGCAAACAAAACCAAATAACCACCACAAAAAGAACCCAGCACCCCCCCTCCCCCCCCAAAACAAAACAAAAAAACAAACCACCATCCCAAACCACAAACAAAATCCCACAAACCAAACAACCCCCTCCCCAAAACCCACACCAAAACAAAACAAGACAACCCCAAACCAAAACAAACCAAGCAAAAGATCCAGAACAAAACCAGAAAACCCAAAACTGAAACAAAGGATCCAAAACAAAACCAGAAAACCCCAAATCAAACCAAACAAATCCAAAAGAAAACCAGGAAACCTCAAACCAGAACAAAGAATCCAAATGAAACAAACAAGGAAACCTCAAACCAGAACAAGGAATCCAAATGAAACAAACAAGAAAACCCCAAACCAAAACAAACAAATCCAAATGAAACAAACAAATTATAATTTCTAGGCTCTGGGGATCTTAAAAGTGTTTTTTCTCTTAATTTATAGATTAGACTAATTTTTTAAATTTTTGCCCCAAAAAAATCTCACTTCTCTAGTGTGTCACACACACCCCATATGTCACCCCCAGTGTGTCACGCATTACTCATACAAGATTTTTTAGTGATGTATTAAATTTGTATTATTATTTGGATAGTAATGATATTATATTAATTAATATTATTATTTGAATATTGTATTATGGAGTAAAACTGTAGCTTATTTTCCTGTTTTCTGTCAGTGGACTGGTGGCATTACAGGTCTGAGTTGACTGCTTGGTTTGCTTTGGGGCCATTTGAACTCATATCTGAACACCTTTCCTATGCTCTTGGGGTGACTTGCATATTAGAGGAGCACTAGCCTAGATAGAATAATTTTAGATAAATTTGTCTTTAGCAAATATGAAGGTATTATGTAGAAAAGCTAATGTTTTTCATATCCTTTTCCCTAACTCAAATCTTAACTTGTTTTTCCACCACTGTCCTTTTATAGCTTCTTTGCACCTCCCTCCTGGCCTTTTTTTTCCTTAAGTTATTGTTCATTGTCCCCCCCGATGACGATGTTCATACAGTCCTTTGGCATATGATTAGGTAGATTGTGCTGATTAGCCATTACATATGTGAACTTTCCTTTCAGTATCAACATTTTTGGTGAAGATTCACCAGGAACGTGGTTGCAGCTCCCACAGCCTGAGCTCTGCAACTCGTGCAGACTTTCCTAGAGTGGTTTTGTGTCCTCATCAGGACCCTCTTCATTGCACACTCCTGTTTGCTGCTGGGTTTTATCCATTCCTGCTGTGAGCAGCCCCTTGCTGGAAGCTGTTCAGCCCCACGCTGAGTTACGTTCCGTGTCTCTGGATGGGATTGAGCTGAGCTTTCTGAAATTCATGGTTTTTTGAGAGTACATGAGGCAGGAACAGAGCTGAGGAAGCTCGTTTGGGTGCCAGGGTGGTATAGCCCCATTAGCATGTGGCTATAGTTGAGCCAGCTCAGGAGTTAAAAGGAGTGTAGCAGCATTTGATTCTCTTGAGCAGACTGAATTCATCTGCAGGGAATGATCTGGCTGCCTTTGGATGAGGGAATGATCCTGACTGATGCTGTGTTGTAGTATTTATTTCACTGGTGCATCTCTGAATTTACAGGAGTGAGTGAGCATGAAATCATTAACTTTTCTAGGCAGAACTGTTGTGTTGATCCATTCCCGAGGCTTTCCTCTTTTCCTGGTGTACATATTACCTCTGATATCTCGGTGTTTTAAGCTCTCCCAGATGCTACAAGGCAGCAAGGGTTTACTGGCACTGGTATTTTAGGTACTCTGACTCTGTTTAAACTTGACATGCTTTGTGGCGAATGTTAGTGCTATTTTTAAACCGTTATATAGCTTTCAATCTCAACTTTCTTTTAATTAAAGAAATCAGCAGTGTATTTTAGTTTCCCCTACATGTTTGAGAAAGAAAAAATAATTGCTGTGTCACTGCTTGTTACCCAACTACCTGGAGGTATTGTCACTACTGCTTTCTACTTTTATTCACTGAAGTTCTTTCTTTCATACATATTCTGAGAAGAACACCAGATTTTAGGGAAATAGGATTCTTCTCCATGTTTTATTTTAATCATAACCATGTGGCAGTGATGTTGATAAAACTTTGGTTTATTCTTTTACAATACTCTTGACTCAAGGTAACCTTGACATTCACTTCTGGGACTTGATTCATTAAGTTAAATGGCTATGTTAATTAACCAACAATGTAGGCAGTTTTACCCAATTTAGTAAAATCAGCCTTTTTGCTGTTGGAAGATCTAAAATGAGAGTGACCCAATTGCTGTTTCCTTGAACTAATTTAGAAAGGGAACTTGAAGCGCTGTAGGGCAGACTTTGGTTTGTTGCAGTGTTTTAT
This sequence comes from Nesoenas mayeri, assembly GCF_963082525.1. NCBI lineage: Eukaryota > Metazoa > Chordata > Aves > Columbiformes > Columbidae > Nesoenas > Nesoenas mayeri. The sequence continues at coordinate 119,739,328 of NC_137544.1, forward strand.
GTATTCCATTAACTTCTTCAGTTGTCCTAGCAATGCAGAGGCAAAACAACAGCTAGCCTTGGATTAACATTTAGGTTTTAAACAAAGTAAATAAAATGTTTAAAAATACACGTATGGTTGATACTTTGAACAAGCCTGAGTCTGATATGCTTTGGGGAGTCCTTTGAATTCCTGTTCCTGGAAATGAAGGAATCACTCTGTGTGGCAGATGCAGAGGGAACTTCCTGTGTTGAAAGAAAGAAAAACAACCCAAACCAACCACTTTAATTAAACTTTCTGCTGAAAAGAAATCTGCAGGGGGCCAGAGGTGCTTCTCTGCAATTGCCAGCTGTGGAATTTGAGTTTTGGGTACTTCTTCATAGAAATAATTAGTTTTTTGTGTGTTTTTTGTGTGTGTTGTTCCCTCCCACCCCCAGAAAAAGTGTTGTTAGTATGATACTCAGTGGTTTTAAACTGGTGTGATTCCACCTTGAATGAAGTGCCACAACGGTCCCACCTGCATGGGTTAAGGAGTGCCATAATGGACGGGGACAGAAAAGGACTAGTTGGAGGTTTAGGTTCAGTCCGTAAAATAAAAGTCTGGGGTGTCTTTTTACTCTTTTTCTGAATGATAAAGTTAGATTTTTTGGCATGCAGTGAATTTCTCCTGTTACTTCCTAGTTTCTTTGGTCCCTTTCTGGTTTTATTTCCCTGCTACTAATAATTTTTCCAAATGATACCTTTGAAGGGCACCCCAGTCAGCTTATGTTTCCTGTAGTTTTCAATATAGTAATTTACCAAGTCTGAGAAGCCCCTAATATTCTATAGTTGTTTGGTTGAGCTCAGTAATTACAGAAAATAATCTGTGTAATTTTACAATATCTTCCTCTCCCAGTGACTTCTTGATGAACTTGTCATATATGCAGTTTTACTATGAAGTTACTATGTAAATAAACCTAAATGGACATCTGTCCAATCTATAGTTACTATTTCTTGGTGCTAGCAAAAAGAGAAATAATTAGCTTGTGTAATGCAGATGGGGATTGTTTCAAATTTGCTAAACTGGTGGAGATATAAAGTGGAATTCTGGTCACCTGAAGTCAACAGTAAATCATTTATTAATCTTAAAGCAATGTTGAACCCAAATTTATTAAATAACTTTATCAAACCCATGGAAGTAAATGAGATTTTGGGACCAACCTGTGCTGATGATTATTTGATTTCATGGGAAATAAAAATCCCGAGACTTAGTTTGTTTGGTTTTTTTTTCTAGTGAAATACTGGATGTTAAGAAATGTGAATCGTTTGTAATACCCTGTTGAAAAGTTTCAGACATCTAACCACAAGATTGAAGGAAATGCATCATGTGTTAATTGGGCAGAACAAGGAATAAGAAAATGGGAGACTCAAAGCAAACATTTTACTCATCTATGTGGTAAGTGCTTGTGAATATCGTTTGCATTTGTAGCTGATTATCTTGCTTCCTGAATCACTATGAATTGTATTAATGTAGCCACTGTGAGACCAGAACTAGAGTTTCAAGGTGCTACCAGGGAACACAAAAGAAGGTTTCTTGAAGAAGGCTGGCAAAATAAATGAGAACAAAACCCCAAGGCTCTTCTCTAAGCCTGACTGAAGAGGCAGGGGTGACAAACAGATGATGAGTTGCGAGTGTTGGAAAGCGAATGTCCCACGTTCGCGTCAGCTCACTGAATGCTGAACAGCAGCTTTTGCAATCCAGCAGCATCATCTGCATTAATTTTTGAAGGTATTTTCATAGAGTGTTAAGGTGGTATTTGAAGGGAAAATCAATACAATGTTTATCTAAGATCTCTGCCCAGGAAAAAAAAAAAACCTCATTGTTAATATAAGGAGAAGGGGAAGCAATCCCAGAAGTCATTGTGGATCAATATTATCTTGAGGTAAAGGAAATATGAAGTCCCAGGGGTACAAATTGTATAAACTGATGTGGAAAAAAAGAATTTACTCTTCAAGGAACACTTTAAGCACTACTGTGCATTGTCACTCATTCATTTGCAGTTAAAATACAGATCAGGTAAAACATCTTCTAACCAGTGTCTTCTGCTTCATGGTTTTCCAAAGAACTCTGTGACAAGGTTGGCATTGGGGCAGGATTATGCTTTTCCCCTTTCGATGCTGTGCATTTTTATTACTGAAGGGCAATTCCTTGAAGTGTGTTATGTGATGTGTTGCGCAGGCATTGACACGCCGCCACCAATGACAGAGGCACTAGGAAGGATGTTTTAAATCATCCACTGAGGGTTTTCATCATCTGTCCTTTGTAAACTTGGTCAGATAAGTAGAAGGTAATGCTAGGTAAAATGTCGGTGCTGTACCTAAGCTAATCCCTCCCTGGTTGTGCTTGCTGGTGGATGGTCTTGTTACAAGTGCCTGATGTCAAAAATCAAGCAAAGACAGCAGCATCCTTGCGAGTCAGTCTGTACCTCATCTGGGACGAAGCTTGTGTACCTCTGTTCATCATGGTGCATGGCAGGAAACAGTGGGTGAGGATACTCAGAGCATACAGGGAAATGTTGGTTTGAAGTAACTTCAATTCCATAGCCTTCAGTGAAAAAGAACAGAAAAAGTAACTTTAAATCCCCCCAAACACAAGTGATGATGACTAAGAAGGTGTCTCTGGACGAATAGTGTTATTGTATAATATAACCTAACAGCAGAGTTCTATGATTAAAATGGCTTAAAATTGCACAGCTGTAGTAAAGTTCCAAGTGTCAAATTAACATTTCTGTTTTATTTCCAAATTCAGTTCCTGTACTTTACATTATAACTGCATGAAAGTGCCATTAAGAAGAGCAGAGCCCAGATGTTGCTGCTGATTGTTATTGTTTCTTGTTGTGCAGAAGGAAAATAATATCCGATTTCTGTTTAGAAAACACTGTGGAGATAAATGCAAGCATCAGAATTGGATTTAAATGATGTTGCTACAAGTATGATGCATTTTCCCTTAATCTCTCTATTCCCTAAACCTCCCTATAATGCTTCTAGTACAATATTCTACATTCTCTGTGCAAATCTACTTTCCTGAAGGCTGAGAGATATTTATAGTTATGTACTGTTATCACTCAGAACAACTTTAAAACAAGAAAATGGATGTTGCTTGGCCTAAAAGAAGAGCAAATAGAGTCTGAGCACAGTTTGAAGTAGCTTCTCAGATACTGCAGATTCCCAGAGGTGCCTCTCTGTTTTGGGCCGTGTTAGCCCTTAGAATCACAGAATACTTTAAATTTGGAAGATCTCTGCAGGCCTCTAGTCCAACTCTTTGTCTACATTGGGGCCAGCTTCAAATTTGGTTGGGTTGCTCAGGGCTTGAGGAGATCCCATGGCTTCTCTGGCTCCTGTCTGTGTTTGACCAGCCTCATGGTGAAAAAGCTTTCTCACTCTAATCAGAATTTCCTGTGCCCCAGTCTTGGTTTTAACTTGCTAATAAATAGCATCTTGCCTATACAGGCTAGAAAAAAAATCTTCCCCCTCTTTGGTGACTCACTGAAGTATTTAGGCATGAGATATTATACACTCATATCTAGTTATACATTAACAGACATGTACGATGCAAATGCCTGTGGGATAAATGTAGGTAATTACTGGTACTTGACAAAGACCAGATACAAAGGTAATAAATTTGGAATGACTGATTTCCATTTTGTTTGTCCTAGACATATCCTCACAGTCACACTGAATCTGTTAATGTGCTCTTAAGCGTAATGCATTTTCAAATACTTCGAAAAGTGATCCTACTGTAAGAATTATTATTTGTTAATATAAAACATCTCTAAAGGCAATTTTCTATTACTGTGTTGTTATCACAGGTAACATCCTGTTTTCTGAAAGGGAGAACCCCTAGCACGATCAAACTTCATATGTATAAAAAATGCCTGCTTTATATTGCTGACCCTGGCACTGTTAATTATAGTGATTAATTCTGCTTGGCTAAGAGTGTGCACCTGTAGGCTCTGAAGCTCATTGTCCATCCACTTCTCTGATATCCCCTTAGAAAAAAATCCTGAAAAGCCTGAAATCCTTTTTCCTCATGTTTGCTGACAGAAATTGGTATTCCAAGCAAGTGAATTTGTGTGCAGTGTTTAAAGGCTGTTGATGTGCATGTGAGGACATGGCCTTAGTCTTGACACGCATGGCTTACTCTGTGTAGCCATGAGATAAGAGTTGCTTTGGGTTTGTGAGTCATGGACTGACTATAATTAATGTACACGTGCATATTGAAAACATAATGTGGAGAATGTCAGAAGGACAAGATGGCACTCTGGTGTGGCGCCGGCAGCATTTCCCATGAAATTGTTGGTGGCAATAGTCTCCACAGGTTACTTCTGCTATTGGGAAAGTGGTGAAATGTCCTGTAGTAGTAAGTCAGTATGCTTTGTCTCTAACTGCCACTCCATGGCATCTCGCTAAACTCTGCTTTGCAGAGTGCCCAGAAGATCTAACGTGGTGCTAAAAAAAAAATAATCAGTATTTCCCAAACCTGTGCACCGGGCAATGTGTATCACCCCGACAGAAAAAACAGGGTATTTTACTCTGTTAAACACAACTCAGTGTTTCAGTTAAGCTACACCTAAATTACACTTCCTGCGTATCTCACAGGTTCCTGTTTTGCTTTGGGTTAAAAGTTATGTTTGCTTTGGTCTTTTTCCTAGGAAAAAAATGAAAGAGCCTAAGCAATAGTGTTATGGTGAGAGAGGTGAAAGATTTAGGTTCAGGTGGGGGAGAGTCACCAACAGCTATCAGCAGAAAGTGTGAAAACTAAATACATGCATTGGAAGTGATTGTGAAAACATTCTTTGCACTCAATTCTATATATAATTATTGTCTAGCACTGAAGTCTAATGATGTGAGTGCATTAGAAATGCCCAAAACAAGCAGAGGTGAAAAGAGGTGGCACAATTGCTACTTGGATAAACTTGATTTATTTGGACTCACTGAGAATTCACAATGTCTTAACATCTCAGCCAGATTTTTAGTGTCATTTCCTATACCTGCCTCTTGGTGTTTTGACACAAGATTATCTTGAGTACTAACACATTAAATCCTGTTATTACCGCTCCAGTCATTAGAAAAGAGCAACATCTTAAACTTGGATGCTAAAATGGTTAGTATAGGGTATATTTGTTGTATCGTTTGGGGTAGCATCTGTTGGAGTAAGAATTGTACTCATTAAGGAACTCGCTTTTTTAGCAGCTCGGGACATTTGTATAGCAGAGGGATGTGTAAGGCAATAAAACTAAACTATGACTGTCATCAGCCCTGCTACTAAGGTTGCTATTGGTAGATGGAGAATGGAAAAGAAAAATGAGGGATGAATTGCAGCTTTTTTCCTTTCAGATGAAAAACTAGATAATGAAGTATACACAATAAGACTTTGAGTTGTCTTCATTTTATCTGAACATTCAATATCACTTTGGTAGAAATTCTTCTTTTTTTTTTTAATTATTTAGTATAGTCACAGATTGCATGTAATAATCACTTTAGTAGTGATACATGTAGTCCTTTCTCAGCCAGAGAAGGATTAAAAGTAAAAGTTGTTACTAGGAGGTGAAATTACAGTATTTGTGCTGTTGTTGTCCTTTAATGTTTTGCCTTTTTTCATCCTTTATTATTTTTATCTCTTTAATCCACTTCTCCTTAATTTACTCCTTGACGCAGTGGGAATGACTTATAAAATGATGATCAAAGCATGAAGGAAGTAATTGTCTCATTTTGTTTCAAAGTCTCACCTCTGTATTGGAAATGGGCTATGAACCATTTTTGGGTAAAACCTAAGTGCTTCTGTATAATTTCTTGGTTTGGCAGTCGTGTGCGAGATTGTGCGAGCCAGACCACCTGCACTCCCTCTTATGCTCTGTTATGCTTCCTTGACATCTACTCCACAGACATTAAATCGAGTTTAAACAGATATCACTTACTGGAAGAATATTGGACTCCAAATTTACACCTTCCCCTTGATACCTTCCTTATAATTCCTATCAAAGGCTATGAGATGAGTACAGCAGGAAGTCTATGTACGTCCCACAGCCTCTACTCTTGAGCTAAATTATCCTCTTTCTTACACCACCACATTCAGCTCACTGATGAAATGACTAAAAAAAAAAATTCAAAAACATGGCAGACATTGCTTTTGCAAAAAATCATGTGATAAATCTCACATTCACTGTATCCAGCTCCAGCTGTCCCAGGACAAGGGGAATGCAGAGGTTGCTGGCCGTGACCACGGAACAAGGAAGGAATAAGCAGAAGTTGTACTTATACCTACAAAGGGAATAATGAAGTGCTTGTAAATTCTGTATGTTGGTGGCATGGTGAGAGATTCCATAACCTCTCTCTTTCCAGAACTTGTGACTGGCATCTGAAGCCTGAGAGAGCGTCGTTGTCAGTGGCTGCCTGACAGTGAAGTGGCTGAAAGTAGCACAGGAGAAGATTGGAATTCCAGAGGTTTTCCTTCATAGCATCGATCAAAGGCTTTTAAGGGATTAGGATCATAAAGAGATGTGAGTGAGATATAAAAGAGTACTATTTATAAAAACCTACCAAATTATACTTATCAGCTATATTTGGACTAGCCTCCATTTGGATTAGTCTGAGACCATCAAGGATTATTTTCCTAAGGTAGAAACTCAAAAGAAAACATTCTTGCAATTATATTGAATGATTTGGGTTTTTTACCCCCATATTTAAATGCTATTTTTGTTATCATCTTGGAGACCAGGAGAAATCATCCGCTTGACTGCTGGTGACAAGCTGTTGATAGGTGTAGCTCCTTTAAATCGCGATGCCATGTTGGCATGAAGAAGAGATTAAGGCAAATATAGTAATTTATTTTCTGAATATAGAATCCATGTCACTACAGTGCTAGGTAACAGCAACCATCGATAAGCACCCGCAGCAGTGCTGCTCTTTCGCTGTGATATATAATCAATTTGCTCGTGACAGAAACTGAATAAAAACCCATCAAATGCACCCTCTGTTATCCCCAAGGTAATTTTATGCCCCACATCTCCCCGTGGCCCCTGAGGAAGTAGACCCTCAGATATTTCCAGGCACATGTGTTTTAACACAAGCACGAAGTAGATGAAAGCTTCCTGTTCAGGACAGTATTTTCCAAGGGCACAGCTTTTCCTCTTGTCCTGTAGAAATCTTTGCTGAGAGCGAGTCAGGCCTCAGGTCTCTGTCCTTGTATTGGAAGTTATCCTGCTCTGTTATATTCTGGCTTTAAGTCAGTGCTTCATGGTGCTATTTAATGTTCAATTAACCATGACGAGTTTGTGATCTTACTTCATATCATACCGTGTCCAAGACAAGAATAAGTGCTTGACTCACGGCAGGATCTTGCTTCCTTGGAGTCCTAGAGGATTTGCTTTGTTTGCTGGGTTATCAAACATCCTCAGTAGTTCTTGTCTCTCAACTGTTACCCCAGTGATTGCTGATACGTTTAGGGAAGGAAGCCTCCATCCCATGACAGGGAATGGTTCGATCTCTGGGATTCTCATTTCTGGGATCACGTAACTGGTGCAAAATCCCTAACATCCAAACTGATGTCTTGCTTCTGCAAACAGCAGCTGCATGTAGCATTGATCTGGGATTATGATTAATTCCTCTTCCTTCTAGAAAAAAATGTCAACTTTTGCATGCTTACATTTAAAATTGGTGCTGTTCTCAGACTTAAGTTTGAATTTTGTAAGTAGAAATTAATAAGTATCACCATACTTCTCATCAGCAGATTTCTGACCACTTTAGGAGAGATGATTTTAATATTATCCCCACTTTCCAGTTGTGAAAAATAGAGGCAAAGCAGGATGATGAGGCTTGCTTCCTCTTCCAAGCCTGGCCAATGGAAAAATGTTTCAGTGGCTTTGGTAGAACACTGAACCGGGGCCCACAGCAGCTGAGAAATCTCCGTCTTTGGATGTACTCAAAACTCAGCTGGACCAGCCCTCAGCAACCTGCTCTCACTTTGAAGGTAGCCCTGCTCATGGCCCATGGTTAGACCAGATAAGCTGCAACCAGCATCATGCTATACTTTTAATTTCAGAGACAGGAATGGCACTCAGGTTTCCAGAATCCCAGTGCTTTGTTTGGTCTCTACTATGTCATGCAAAGTAACTGTGTGTTTTCCATTAGGGAGAAATTAATCTCTTTTGGCACATTTTATTTTGCCTGGAATAGCATGGGAGAGGACTTGAGAACAAAGTTACAATTGCAGCCAGCTTAGCGTCAGTCCATTTCTTGATAGTCAGTGCAAAGCTGGTGTAATAGGTGAAGTCGGTATGAAAGCAGTGTGACCACTGAGCAGAGCAAAACAGTTTTTATTGAAGAGTCTACACATAGACAGAGCAAACAGAAACCGCATCCTGTATCTGTGAAATCCGATTGCATCACGTTTTATGGACATATAGCTAACATAATGGAGTAATTCTGTTTATACAGAAATCATTCCCACAGCTGATTTGCTCAGTCAGGGATCTAATGTCACTGGTAACCATGGCACCATGCTCTTTGCATTTATCAGGCTCCTCACACTTTATTTTGTGCTGGCCTATAAAAATAAAAACAAAATCACATCCTTATCTTCACGTTTTTGATGGCTGTGGAGTATGCATAGCAACCTGGACTTCGGTTTTTGCATCAAGAAGTATTTGTGATGGAGACAGAGGCCATTTTGTGATCAGTTCAAGTGCCATCAGACACACAAGTACCCACTGTGTTCTGGTATTTTGGGTTTCCCTGGGGCACTGAGTGGCAGCTGAAAGCTGGGGGAGCTCCCGCAGGCCCTGTGTGCTACTGTACCATCTGCCAGAAGACATTGGCTTCTCAGTGCCATCTCCAAGGACTAGTTTATTTTATCCAGTGATGGTTTTCTATAAAAGACACATCAATTTTCCCCACAGGAGAATGTCCTAATCACTGGGTTCATGAGTTTTACACACTTATGCTCGGCTCTTCTTACATTTCAAGGGTGGTTTGTTTGGATTTGTTTTTACAGGGTGGAGTGAATTTCTCAGCTCTGTCTTCTTCCCCCTTTCCTCATGCAGATGCCATTCGGGCATCTTCATTAGAGATGAAAAAATAGAGTTGAAACTTCTTAAACTGGGTAGGGAGTTGCAAGATCTTTTGTTTCTTCATGTTGGCTCCATGCTAGCTTTATCACAGAGCTATCACATAAAAGGGAGGTGCTGGCTGCTATGTTTTGGAAGAAATGCTTTGTTTCAAAAAATTAAAAAAAAAAGAGAGGGAGGATGGGGATGGGAAAGCTTTGACAGACCCAGCTGTAATACTGTGAAGGAGAAGTCATCTCCGCCCAGTCCCAGGCCAGATGCTACCTGCTAAATAGTGACAGCGTTTCCAACACTTTCTTGTTTGTTTTCCTGTGCAGGTTAGCTCACAGCCCCCTGCTCTGCTTGGCCTCGGGTGACAACCTGTGCGTCACATGGATCATCTTGGAGCCATCTTGACACAGCACAGAACTCACCTTCTGCTTTTCCGGGGGATGCTGGTGCCGAGATGAGAGGTATGTGTTTTGCTATGCTGTGCACACACCTGAAAATAGAGTATGGCATGAAATGAGGGCAACTTTACTATTCCTGAAAGAAAGTAAGTTTGGGGGAGAAAAATGTGGCAGTAACCAATTATAGATTCAGGTGCAATTTTTCTTCTGTATTTCTCAGTGAAGAGTTTCAGTGAAGGTAAGTTGTAATTTTTGCTTTTCTTGTAAAGACGTTATCTTCCCTAGGTGAAATTAAACCGAAATTAGGTTTTTTGTCAGGAATACATGTTGCCCACGTTTTTCATAGGTGACTGAAGAAGGCCTTGTTTAAGGCTGAGGCTCAATACCTTTTCACTGAGCACTTCAGCAGCTTTCCAGTGAGCAGCGGCCAGTGGGTATAGCAAAGCTAAAGAAAAGGTCTAGCACATAGAAATAGCACTTTGAGAAACTGTATTGACACAAGAAAGTATTTAATCCTGCTCTCTGTTTTTATGCAAGTTTAGTTCATGTCTCGATTAATTGCTTGGGTACATCTCTACTTGTATTTTTGACCAAACATAGATTGCTAGAGCAAAATACAGTATAAAGCTGCAGTCTAATGCTTGCAAATTGCCCTAATTTTTTGTTAAAGAGCAGCTGTTTTCTTTGGGCCTGTGTGCCTGCTATTGGCTGCCAGAAATCAGATCTTCCCTGAGTATTTCCTTAATTAAGTTGAACATTTCATTTAACAAGAAAGAAATAACTATATTGGTAGATGATTATTATACTGAAATTTTTTAACTTCTACTCATTTGATAATAAAAATAATATTTCCTTAGGCTTTGCTTTAAACTCAAACCAGATTAGTTAGAAAGCTCTGGAAGACAGACATTACTACGTAATGAGACACATTTTTGGAAGCCTTTAGCCATGTTATCCTGAATACTGAAGTGCGGTGCGTTTCTGATGGAATTACGCACGTTGCTCCTGTATAAATATCAAGTGTCTTTATGGTGATTACCGCCTTTCAGTGAATAAGAAGTGTATTAATACTGATTAAGCTGCATTACAGAAATAGAACATTTTCACAGGATTGGAAGCTGCTTTGCCAACGACACGGTGCTGGGTACTGGGAACTGTTTCAAGCTACTTAGCATTAATGAGTGAGAATTATTAAGTATAAACATTTTTTTAAAGAGGATGGTTCTGCCAGTCTTGCTGATCTTGAGCTATAACAAGATACGTATTAGCAATTTTGATGTTATTATATAACATCACATTTGTCACTTGTTCTATTTCTTCCCCCCAACCCCTGATTTTTAACATTTTGCACACCTCTAAGCAAATGAGTTGTGGAATTCCACAGTGATTGATGTCTGTTTAGGCTCATAATTCAGCATGTCTAGCATGTGAGGTCACTTGCTATGAGGCAAAGGAGAATTGTGCTTGTTCTTAGATGGTACGAAGAATGCAGAAAGGTTTATGTAACATTTTCCAGTGACAGTAATAAATAATTTCCATATCTCTGTTTATATATAACATTTTCTTGGCTTGCACTCTAAAACATGGCTATCAAAAGCATTTACTCATGGACTTTACTTAAAAACTCATATGACAGAACTAATTAATTTTTTTAAGCATAGCTGAGACCTACAATGAGGAGTTACCAGTAAAATATTTATTGCTGTTACATTAGAAAAGTATTCTGCATTTTACTCACTGCACATGGTTATGAGAGACTAGCAGTAGGGAGATTTTTCTAGAAGAGCCCTGAAATAGAAAAATATAGACATCCAGGCTGTGTATTTTAAATACCCTGAATTTTAAGGACATCTATGTAGCACTGAGAAAACTAGAAAAAGCTTGCAGCACTAGCATGTAATACTAACAATTATATTGATTGAAAATAGTCCCAGAGAAGCCAGAGAATCTGAAAATAATCAGAAGGGAAGTCTGAGCATGTTACATTGAGTGACTTAGACGTGCTGGCAGAGGAGACATCCCTGTGCCAATAAGGCTGAAGTCATAGATGAAAATGTGCAGAGATTAGAACGCCAGCAGGAATCAGATGGTGCAGCTGGGCAGTTCCCCACTCTCATCAGCCTTGGGCGTGCTGGCAGCTTTCTCTGGGAGCACAAACACAGGGCTGGAGCCGCCACCTCCGAAACCACCTGCAAGCCTGAGAAAGGGCTGTGGGAAACTCTCACTGTTCCACAACTGAGACACAGATCAATAAAATAAGTTACAATATCAGCAGATGCTTTCCTAGCAGAGGTGAAAAACTTAAATTAGATTAAGCCACTAATACAATGAACATCTGATTTTTCCACTGGCAAACTATTCTAGTATCCCAAATAGCAGGTAGCTTCTGAACTTTTGTTTTCCGCCAACTGTCAGAAGTGAAAGGAAACCCAGTTACTATGGGACTCTGCAGTTTGCTGGAGGCTGACACTCAAACATGTTATTCAAACTTGTTTCTTCAGTCTTATTGCCACATTACAGAGATTTACTGGGACAATGGCTCATGTCCGTCTTTTTTTTGCACCTGCTGTAACCATCTTCATATTTTCTATTGGTTAGTTTTGAGTAAGAAAAGTGAAACTTCACATAAAACCTCATAGTTCATTCAGTTGACCTGAAGCCATTCAGTGGCTTGAAAACCAGCTTTAGATTAAAACAAATACGTTTGTTGACAGCCTGGATTGGCAGCAAGACCATTAAACTGCTAGGAGAATACTGCCAGGATGTAAAATTTCCCAAACTCTCATGATTCCCAGGACATTTTCAGACCAACTTCACAGAACAAAAATTTCCAGGTGATGTGGTTTGATGTGTTTGAGGGTGTGTGGGCAGCCTGAACTTGATCTCTTGTGTTGGCTGCCGGGGTTACCCTCGGTAATGTCCTCCTTGTTCTCCCAGCTGCTCCTGTGTTTTCGTTTTCCTTTCTGAATCACTGTACTCCTCCCCAGGAGCACACCAGCACTGACTAGCAAATTTCCATCTGGATTTGTGTGCAGTATTTCTGATCTTTATTGCCCAAAAGAAACCTTTCACTCTCTCATTGGAAGGAAAAAGTGGAACGAGGCAAAGAACAGAGATGGATTTCTCCCTCCTTTTGCTCTGTTCGGTCTTGTCTGTGATTACCATGTACTACCTTTTGCTATTCTGTAGCAATGTAAAGAATGGAATCGCCTTTTGATTAAATTCCAACAAATCCACAGGATGGCAGAGCACAAAAATAACAGCTGTCAGTCCTTTTATATTTCTATACATATACACAAACAGAGAGGCATGAATGTTCATGAGAATGGCTGCAGGATTTTTACGAGATGAATTGTTTGAAAACAGAACTAACCTCATGTTACTGAGGCTTAATTAATTATATTAAAATAATCATTTAATTACCAACTACATTAATGAGTGGAACAAGCTGCTGCCACTTGCCATGTGAAATTGTTTTCAGGAAAGCCTAGACATTTTTTTAAACGCTGATAAGAAGTCTGAGCATGATATATTCTGTGCCTTATGAACCTCCAGTGTTTCATTGCTGACCTACAGCCGAACTCGTGGAAAGGACTGAAAGCTGTGTAGTTTGCAGTGTGGTCCTGGACATTGTTGGCTGCACAGAAGCCACCGTACTCTATGAATGCACGTCCTCAGTTGCTGCTGAGCTCTCATTTTTGCCATGGTGAGAGTCTGTACTCTGCTGGCTCTTTGAGTCCATTTTCTCTTTACTCTCAGATTCCTTTGATGTTGAGGTTAGTGCAAGCAGGAGGGATGTTAGGCTTTTGTATCCAGTCACAGCTCGAGAGGAGTGATCTCTTAGCATGCCAGATATGCGTTTGTCCCTCCTGCTAATTAATTAGTTAATCTGCACTGGTGAAAATCAAAATTCAGGTGCTTTGGGAAAATGGGCATCAGATTTGACCAAAAAAAAAATACAATTTGGCTATAAAGGCACTTTTTAAACATCTTGGTGCTTTCAAATGACTCCACTGATGCTGTAAACTGGCTGACATGTTTAGAGAAAGTTATAGTTTCAATTTCTGTATGGATGTTGTGAAGTGAAAAGAAATCATGCAGGAGGTAAAGGATCAAGTAGGAAAGAAATTAAATTAACATTGTGCAAGAAGAAAATGAAAACGTTGCATAAAGAGCAAATTCCTGCATTTGGAGTGGCATTTAATATACAGGGAACAGCCCACCTGGGTCCTTTTCTAATGGACTGTTTGTGTCCCATGGAGAAGATCCAGCACTGTCACCACTAGAGGGTACCCTCGCATTTAACATATAGACGGTGGCTTTACATTGGGTCCATCACAGCCAGTTTGAAACAAGTGCCATGTACCAGGGAGGCCAGGGAGACACGTTTTCCAAAGAGAATGAAAACGCTCAAGGTGTGTTTTTAAAAGTAGATTAGTACTTCAAGATTAGGCTATTGTTAAGGACAATTTCAAAATCACTTGGTGCCTCAGATAAAATGAAATTTCTTCACCCTAATCGAGGTAACTTGCTTTTTTTTTTTTTTCCTCAAAATAGTGATAACTGTCTGAAAAGTTTATTTTTTTCTCAGGGTTTACGCAATTAAGATGTTTGGAAATAAATCTGGGTCTAGTTTCAGTTGCTTTAAGAATACTGAAGAAAATTCAGGGAGGCTTTTAAAACATGCAGCATTGGCCTAATTCTGCAGCAGCTGAAGTCATGTTCTGGAGTAGCGTAGTTGGGCATCACTAATTGCAAAATCATCCTTTTTCTCCCTCCCGCCCTGTGCTGAAGCAAGAGCAATTCCACGTCAGTGCTAGCAGTTATGCAAAATAAAAATAGACTGAATGTTAATGCATGGTTACAGAGTATTTATTACTTTAGACTATAATTTGTAGGACGGAAAATGTAAAGGTTTACGGCATGCATCAGGCAACAATAAATATGACTCAGTCAGATCTTGCCTGCATGACAAAATATTAGTCAAAGAGATGAAGAAAGATTCTTGAGTTAGGAATGACGGGGGTGTAGCAGAACCCAGGTGAGGAATACACAAGTGCTCAGCTGGGGAGGAAGGTCCTAGTGCCACAGTAAAAGGACTGAGTGGGAATTGTCAGTGGGTCTGAAGCTCCTAAAGGCCAGAGCTATTAACAGGTCAGAGAGAGAGTCTTAACAGAAAGGTTAGCAGAATTACGGTAGGAATTGCCAAAGTGAGAAATTAAGTGTTCTGTGAAGGAGTTCAGGGGATAATTGGATGCTGTCGAGTGAACAAAGGGACTGGCAAATTATGTCTGTGTAAATATACAGCTTGGGGAAATAACAGTTTATAAAAACTAACTCTCCAAAATGTTTATTCCCGAGAAATAGAAATTTGCAGGCTATATTTGTATAAGAGGCATCGTGTCAAGGCTGATATGGTCTGTGGTCACTACTCAAGTCCCCTTATGATGTTGAATGAAATATCATTGCCTTAATGCAATATATGGCAGATCTCCAGTGGACTTCACTGGGATAGGGATTTTGCTGTATATTTTTAAGGAAAAGAACAATGTAACGTATGTTTGTGGTTAATGAGATTATGTGCCTGGTGAAAGCATGAGGTCTTGAATCAGAGGTTGCCTCTAGAAAAAAAATCCAGTCTTCTTCATAGTTAATCACCTTCCACAGCTAAAAGTGTCTAAATTCAAAGACTCTAGTTGTTAGAACAAGTAGATACATCTATTGAGGTGGGAGGGGGAGCCACCAACAAAAACTTTAGGGGAACATATATCAGGATTTGAACAAATGAGACTGTACCATGAACTTTTTAATAAATAAAAATATAGTAAATTAAGTACTGTATCTCCCAACCTTGAGGAGCATTGATGAGTAGGTACCAACACATTGTGGGTTTTTAGCTCATGATGGCTCACTTGGAGGATCTGCTCATGTTATAGTGCATAAAGTAGCTGTGCAGATCTTTGGTCATGTGCATCACATGTAAGATGGATCTTTCAACACATCGTTTGTTTTTAAATATATTTAAAACATATATTGTGCCAATTCTTTTCTGGTTACCTGCACCTGTTATAATTTAGGTATTGGCTGTTTAGAATGGTTGATAACTCATCCTCTAGTAGGTGAAGAGTTCTGCTTAGTTCTTACAGTATTTGACTATTTTGTCTTAATTGCTTTCCCTGAACGAAAGCCAGCTTTAATTTAGACAAGGCTCAGGAAAATGCAATACAGCCTGTACTGGCTGCTTTTTCTTAGCTAAGTGGAGATCTCCATCCATAGGTACCTTCAGAAGTAAAGTTGATGAGCTGCAATTCTCCTTTCACTCACTAAGGTTGCTGAAGTTCGGTACAGAACCATAGTTTCCCTTCTGCCTGTCCTTTCCTTCTGACTTCCTGTGCCTTAACCTGCTGGCTTGAAACTCTTCGGTGTTTTTCCAGCAAGCATGATGATGCACCTGCGTTCAGGATCCTGACCCTGTGTGTTTAGATTAACTCCAAAATAGGATGTATCATTTTTAATGGCAGGCACTAACCTTAAGCATACCTTCTTTGGGATGGGAAAACCCTTAAGATCATGATTTCTTTGGAAAATGTTCTTCATGTCCCTCCTGAAGTCCCAGAAGCTATCTTTGATCCCGATGGCTCCAGGGGAACCATATTATTAATTTTAAAATGTCCGTTGTCACCAGTCAATATTGTGGTCACCCAAATGTGTATTCTGGTCCATTTTTCTACTGATATTTGATATTTTTACCCTAGGAAAACAGAGCGTGGTCTTTCTTGCCTATTTCTGTCTCTGCGCTTAGTTTGAAGTTGCTGATGAGGATGGTTTGGCCCTCACAACACGTGAAAATCCTGTCTCTGTGGTGTCTTGCACTCTACACGTTGGTTCGTTGCTCATTGTAGTACATGCACGTGTCTGCTTCGCCCCCAGCCTGTAATTTCTGGAGGCAAGTTGTTAGGTAGCTTGCTTGCGGAGAACCTGAGAGCAACTGCTGCCTTCTGGCTGCCTTTCTTGCCTCTTGGCTCTCTCCAATCTGGCTACAAAGTTCTTGTCCCTGAGGCACAGCTCAGTTCTCTGTCATGATATTTGAGGCACTTTAAGTAGGCCTGTTGGCATTGTCCTTACAGAAATACAGGAGCAAGCTGTCCAGGTAGAGGCAAACTGAAAACAAAACCAAACAAAACCAGCAACAACAAACTTTTTCCTAGAATCTGAGCATATTTTTACAGGACGGTGTGTTGCATTCTGTCAGCATACAAAGTGTAGTACAGTGTTGTACAGGGTGTTTCAAAAAGATGGACCAAATTTGAAATAACTATATCTTTGAAATTCGATCCATCTTTTTGAAACACCTTGTATTTTTTCTTGTATGGATTGTCACATTCCCAGATCCCTGAGTGACTGAGCTTTCTTTGGGTGAAATACTCTGAAATGCGCATCTTTCCAGACCAACTATCTGTCACTGAGAAAATCCATGAATAATTCCGAGTGAGAAACAGACCTGAGGACTTTGCAGTCTGCTCACAAGCAGAAGTTTCTCTGAATAAATAATTGGTTGGGAATCATCCAGCCCACTCAACTTGTTACCAAATCCTTCTCAAAAGAAAAGTTTGGCCTTATGGGGAAACTACTCACAGGTACAAGTTTTGGAACACACTACAGAATATTTAAATTTGAAGTCAATGAAAACATAATATATATTGAACAGTGAACAAGAGACAGAACAAAATGCAAGCATTTAGTGACAGACCATTAAAATGTACCATTGTGCTAACAAAGCAGGGATGTTAACAGAGGAAGGCTCAATGCAGATTTTTGCCTTGCATTCTGAGTTTCGCCAACTCTTTTTCTGTAGGGCAAACTAGAATACCACAAGCTACAGAAGGGCCCAAATGTGTTTTGTGTCTGATTTAGGGTGGTTCATACTTTACCGCTGCTCAGAGACCTCTAAAACAGATGGGAGATTTTATTCTGGCCTCTAACAGGAGTGTGCTCAAAAGGAGAAGCAGGATATATGGGCACAGAGAAATGGTGCTATGCCATGGTCCTGCACCACAAGACATCTCAGGAGCAAAACTAAACAGGTGAAGGAAGCAATGTTGCATACATTAAACTCGTCACTGAGTCCTAAGCATAAGACAGCAGTGATTTTCCAAGGAATGCCTGTGAGAAAGCTGACTATTGCATGTGCAGCAAATCGAGCATAGATCAGTGGGCTGCTTTGCCAGCAGCATCGTCAGAGCGAGGATCAACACAGAGCTTTGAATTCCTTCTTGGAAAAGCCCGTCTGCCTCTGCAGATGGCCAGGCATGCTATTCTGCTGGAGGATGACCAAGGACACCAGTCTCCCCAGGCCTAAGCTTGACTTTGTGGCTATCCAGCATAGTCTAAGATTCTGCATTTTTGTTGCTATTGATGGTATAACAGCCAGAAATATCGCAGCTTTGCTTTCAGGTGTCAGACTGAGTTAGCAGAGCTGGACAGGTAGAGAACTCACCTTTTCTTTCCAAAGCACAGACAGAAAAATAGTTTCATTATTTGTGTTACTTTTCAGAGAAAAAAATAGTACTACAAAACTCTGCTCTCAATGGTCAAAACCTGGGGTAAGTTCACCTCCAGTGAAATCTCACAAGCTGACACCAGTTTGGGCTGCAGCACAGTGTCACTGTCAAGCACCTTTTTCTGGTGAGACCACCCTGTTTGCAAGTTTGGGCACTTCCTATTTCCATGGCAGATAAAGAAACTGAGGACAAATAGGGAAGGTGACATCATCTACCAATACAGGTTTCTTTTGCTTTGTGGCTGCCTTATTCCAATTCTACTGAGGGAGTTTTGGTAGGTGTATGTAGATGTGGTGGATTTCCACATGGTCCTCTGAGCTGCAGTGCTTTGACAGAGATGTGCTGCCACAAAGTTTTTGACTTTTAACTTCATCAATGATTTTTTTCCAGGCATTCCTGGGAAGAAAACAAAATAACGTGTTGAGTGCACCCTTGTAGTAGATTCGTGCATGAACCCTTAACACCTTTGTTCCTCCCAACATTGGCTCAGCTGAGCAGTCCAAGCACTGTCGAGCAGCCTGCAGTGCTCCCAGCCAGGTGTGTTAGAGTAATTCTTTTCATTTTAAATCTGCATTCGTGAGCAGGTCTGACCACAGGCTAATGACTCTAGCTTTGCCTACCAAATTACATTCTATTAATCTTCATTTCTAAAAGTAAAGGTACTGCCTGCAGCCTATGAAGATTAGGCATCATCCACAAGCCCAGTACAAACTATAACAAATGCTTCATGCAAGATTTCTATAACTGAAGCTTCTCTACTAATCTAAAAAACAGGTCTAAAAAAACCATGTTATACTAAGAAAGCAGATAGTAAAATGATTTATGCTTCCTGTTAGCTGCTTGATGATACGATCAGTTAAATAGGTTTCAGTGTTTAATTATTACAGAGACCTCATTCATTTGGATCATATGTCTTGAAAGACACTCGAGAGATAAGGAAAAGGAAACGACATACAATAAATAGCCCTTTCATTGGCTGTTGGACACAACTCCTCAACAGTTGCTGCGCAGAGCTTAAGCCAACAACCTGCATTTGCGTTGTTGCTGCTGCCGCCTGCTCTGCTGCAGGCTCCACTTGCTGCAGGTGCGCTCACCTGCCCACTCCCGAGGAGAGAAACCAGCAACCGGAGAGCAAACTCCATCCTGCTCTTGCGTTCTGTGTGTGAGGAGAGCTTGTCAAACAACGCTGGGGGGAACAACATGCAGTAACTGTATCTCCTGTGTCAGGGTGATGAATACAGACTGCCAAAGATTTCCAAAACGTAAATAATTCAGCTCAATCCTTTCGAGGTACAGGGGAACGAATTGCTGAAGGCCCAGCTCTTGGAGGAACTTCAGTCTCTTAACCCAGTTGCACTTGGTCTCTCTCTGTGAAATTATGGCACAAGTTGCTCCTCAGATGGCTTTATATTTGCATTTTTATTAAATATTTATTGTTCCTCCTTCTCCTACAAGGAACCATTATGTGGTAGACATCCGATATATTTTTATGTTCCCATTTTCTCCTAGTTTACATATACTACTGCGTGAAATAAACATACTCAATCATAAAAAAATCATAATTTCCAGGGTTATTTTAGCATTTTCTTTCCAGAGGTTTCATCCAATTAGCATTTGTTTTTCTAAAATATTATAGATTCCCTGAAAATGGGGAAAAAGTAAAGAGAGAAAAGAAGCAGGGCAGATATTTATGAGCTGGTGCAAAAACATGCTATTAATAGTAATACTGTGCACTTAGGGTACCTTTCCTCTGAGTACCCTAAAATGCAGGACATTAATTAATTATAAATGCACCATCCCCAATCTCTCTCAAGTAGGTACTGCTAATTGAACTTCATAGACAAAGCAACCAAATGGCAAAGGTATATATTTCAATACCCATCTCGCCTAGGAAATCCTTTAACGCTTTTATTAGTTGTATCAGCAAGAATGATTTAATACAGGAACTTTCAAGTGCAGTCTAAAGTGGTGGCCTATTGGTGCCCTGCTTGAAGGGGTATAAAAGAAGACAACTTGTTCACAGAAATGTTTGTGGTCAATCCTGAAGATGATTTTTCAAGCTATTACACAAAGGAAACAAGCCCTGAGTCACGGGTTGTTTCCTGCACAGCCCTGAAGTACGAAGGTGCCACGGGGTGATGGCAGTGGCAGAGCATTGCTGCAGGGCGTGGAAGGAGCCACAAGATGAATATCTTGCATATCAAAGAAAAATGGGAGTGCAAAATCAAGCCTGGCTCCACTGAGGACTCTCTCCTGAAACAGTGCAAGCTCAAATGCTCTCTTGGATGAAGCGAAGCAATCACAGGTGGGGCTTGGGACAGTCACTGAAGTGTCTTCCAGCACAAGAGGCCGTTTAGGTGCTTAAAGCCCAACTGTTGCTCCCACTGAGTTGCTGTTAGTGGAGCTGTGTACAAAATGGGATCTGATCCACATAGGAGAAGTGGCAGCAACTGGCTCAAAATGGGTAAGAGCAGCCACTCCCATGACCCACTGTGTTGCAGTTTAACCACTAAGGGGTTTGTCTGACCCCGCTATGTCATCTTTTCATGCTGCTCCATCTATTCTCTTTCCTTCAGTGACTGAGGCTGTGGGCAGTTCACAAGATTTTTTTTTTCATCTGCACAGATAAGGAAGAATTTTGTCACTGTGCTTATTTGCTTAATTATGTTGCAGAGAAGCGGGGGGGGCATGCTTTGCTGTAGTCCTGTATGCAAGGCAGCTGCAGGATTAGGCCCAGAAACAACCTCCAGCATCAGAAAATGGGCAGTGAAGAGAGCTCAAAGCATGAGCAAAAGCCAGGAATTGACACAGAGCGGTGATTACTGCACATGGGTTCAAAAGGAAGAATGCTAAGAAAAAAAGGAAGGAGGTAGAGAAGGAGATGTAGAGACTCTGGTAGGTTTTGAATGGTTGGGTTGATGATTAAATCGCATCCTCAGCTGGGCAACTACTGTAAATGAATTTGGCAAGCGAGAGGCTGTATCCAGCTCTTACAAGTGCATGAGCTTCTAGGGGCTTATTTTCAGTAAATTTCCACAATGAGTACAAGTTGATGAAGTGCTGGTGGGTTTTCTGCTCTTGCATTTGCTAATTCACATTGAAAAACAGGGTTTTGAGGTTCAGTTGGGTTGCAGCTTTTATTGCAAATTTAATCACAAATGTAAACTCAACAAGTATATCTCCTAGGATAATGAACTCTAAACCAGGTACTGTGTTGTCTTGCTGGAATATTTCTTGCCCAGATTTATCCCATGTACTCATTAAACTGCTGTAAATGTTCTTTTAGAACCCATAGATTTTTTTACTACCCTATTAAATCTAAATTAAGTGATTTTTTGAGGCATTTATAGAGCTACCACTTGCTCCAGCAGGGAATATGCAAAAGAACTGTTTTAAAAGAAATCAGGGCATATTCTCAGGAACGCTTTAATAAAGGCAGGGAAAAGCCATTAGCTCACTGGGCATCACTGCAGGTGTTCCTGGACTTTGCTGTTTGATTCTGGTTTTGCTGATTAAAAAGCCTTTCTAAATTTGGATGGGAACCATAAGCAGTTCTGTGTTTACAGCAGTGCTGACAAACAGGGTTCAAAGTGTGGCTTTTTGGAGTACGCCAGGCATGGATCATCTCCCAGACCTGGTTTTGTCAAGTCACTGGGGAATGTGCAGAGTGACTCCGCTCCTCTGCCTCTCACCAGCTTGAGCTGCCTTCTCCAGTGGGTCCGTTTGAACGTTGGTTTTAGCTCTTGCTGCCAGTTTGGCTCTTTCTGCAGTTTAAGAAAATACCTAAGTTATAAGGCTCTTTGTGGGAAATTCTGTGAATAATAATATCTGGGGACTCTCTTCTGCATCTTTGTGGGACGTGGTTAGAGGATGTCATGTCTGATAAAAGCTTAATGCTGCTCTCACTGTCTAATTGGGGTTACAGTGCTGTTAAGACTGCAGTGATGAAGTGAGAAAATGCAGTTAGGTAACTAATGCACTGGATGCACAGATATTGTTTTTAAAAGAAATTGCATGGAGGGAAATGTTGCTGTTCATCGTCTCTCATGCTGTTATTACCAGGTGATTTTCAAAGGTTCCTTATCAGATCTGCTACACTGAATTTAGGTTGTCCCCAGCGTTGGGATTATAAGTGACATGAGTGCCGCTCCTGCAGTCAGGATACATTTAGGATGGAGGTACAGGAGGTTTGCGCTGCGGTAGGTGTGTTTTTTCAGTATACATCTGACTTTATCCCGAGGCAAAGTCATGGTAGCAGCTGCTCAGCAACTTTTCACAGATGTGAACTGTGGACCAAATCCTGTCTATAGTGAAATCACTGTGAGATGGACCATAGACATTGATGGTGCTAGGAGGTTACAGGTGATGTCCTTTGTCTTTAAGTATCTTTGACATAACTATCTGAATTGTTTGAAGAAAAAAAACCCAACAAAACAAACAAACAAACAAAACCCACAACACCCAGCTGCAACTGACACTGAATTGGTGCTTGGATGTATTTGCTTTTACAACACAGTAGCAAATACCTTGCCTCCACTCTTGTTATTACAATGCTGATGTTTTGGTGTAAAACTACCTTTTTCTTTTGAGTGGATGCAAGCAGTTCTCCCTAATAATGGCATCAGAGTTACTATGGCTACAGGTTTTTGTTGTTGGGGCTTAGAGTGTGAAAAAGAAAAAAATTAATCACAGATTGGTTGTTAAATGTTATTAATAAAACCAGACAACGATGGATATATACATTAGCTCGCTTACATATCTCAGACCACTCTCTGAAGTGAATCTGTATTCCCTTAGTTATGTGCCTTTTGTTCCTCTATCAATATCTAATCTACTTCATACAGTGGGGAATCAGAAACGTGGTGTGTTTGAGATTTCTCTTGACTGAGGGCAGAACTCGTGGTGCTGCTGCCATTATGATTAGTGTGTTACATGCTTCCACACCTTTTTGGCTTTTTTCTGTCTCAGCTGGATTATGTGGAAGACTGAGGTACAGGGAATGTCGACTACCTCTGAGATGGTTGTTTTCTCCTAAGATGTTCCATTTGGAGCAGTGTGAATTCCTGCAACCAGGATATGAGTGTTAGGGTTTGGTGGAGTTTTTGGTATTTAATATTTTTTCTGGAAATGAAGGCATCTTTTGCAAGGTGTCTGTTACCATCCTATTTTTAAAAAGGCACAAAACCTCTAAGTGGACATCTATATCTCACTGATTTCCAATGATACAATGATTGTTCTTGTGCCTTCAAGATATTTGACAAAATACCTGAAGTTCCTTCTAAAAGTTACATGTGGTTACATTCATAGATTTTTAGCATGTGTTATATATTCTTATTTTGCTGGTTAAGTGTGGAGGCAGCTTCTTGTGCAAATATTGGCGATTTCAGGTTTGAGAAGAATGTGCCTGCCAGTAAAACATAGATGCTGGGACAGTGAATGCAACTACAGCAACGTGGCCTGAAGTTCAAACAGTCTGGTGTTCACAGCTGATTTTGTGCAGCGTTGGCCAAGGTCTCACGGTAGCTGTGAATTATTCATTCACTCCACGATAAATTACACAATCTGAACAAGGGAAGTAGGGTAATTTGGAAAGAGAGGGTGGTACGTCTACCATCCTAATTAACAAGATCTGTAATTTTATACTTTGGAAGCGTTTTTCAATATTTTCAAATTATTTAAGAGTTTAAATTGCTGGTAAATTCCTGGCCTTTAACACTCAGATACTAACAAGTTGATTTTTTGAAAAAAATATATTTATAGCCATCTCAGAAGCAATTTATATTATATTGAAGTTATTTAATATTCCAAAAATGTTTTAGCATTTAAAGATGTTTCTTGTAATTTTTAATGACACCCTTTGGAGACAAATGTTGTGGTGAGATTGCCTGCAGTAACAGCACACTGAACCCATGAACCTAGGAGATTCCTTTCAATTCAGCATTACAGTGTTTGATTCCAGAAGAAATTCTTAATTCAGTCGTGTTACTCACTCAGAAGGAAAGATCTTGTGTACAGAGCCTGTGCAGTGCCTGTGCCTGGTAGGTAGGTGATGCTCCGTGTTGAATGGGACGCTGCAACAATGTTGGAAAATCAACTGTTTTCAAAAAAACGAGCGTTTGGCAGAATTTAAATTGCCGCCCTCCTTTGCACAGCAGCTCTGTTGAAAGAGCACATTGTAGCTCAGCACATCTAGCTCTTGAGTACGTGTTCTGCCTGCTTGTGTTGGGATGTGATTACTGCCCTTATTTCTTTTGGTACTGCAGGTGTTCCACAATCAATCTATGCTAGTACCGTGCTACTGATAATCTGGTACAAGAGGCAGGTTCAAAGAATGTGTTTCATACATTCTAATCACCTTTGCTTGTACAATTTGTTGTAAATAGGCTTTCAGTGCTTATTATTTAGATGTGACAACTTTTTTTTTTTTTTGATAGTCATTGTGTCGTGTCCATGTGTGTGTCCCCAATTTAAAATAAGTCATAAAAGGTGGAAAACTTAATTTTGGTCTTAAAATTCAGCTTATTTTTGCAGGGAAGTTTTAGGATATATCTGATGTGGAAGGGATAGGAATTTACACTGAAGAGTGTATAGGAAGAATTGTATGATATGGCAATTAAGAGCTGTATTTGGTACTGGAGCACATGTACTTAGATTCCTGAGATGCCTTTAAAACTTGCTCTTTGAATGTACCTGTTGTGAAAGAAACTGGAGTATTTCTCCATGAGGAAAACTTTTGGTTTGTAACCTTGATAATAATTTTGAATGTTTTGGAGTTGTTCGGTCAGTTGGGAAGAGGATGTTAGTGACCACTTGTGTCTGTTATCGTGTTGAGTTTGAAGCACATACTGTATCACGCGGGTAATGTTTACCAGAGTGATAAGAGTGTATTTGTGGTATGAGAAATTCTAGTCTACACAGCTCCGTAGATGTAAAAGTGCATTAATTTAGTATATCCATCAAAGCAAGATTGCTCACAGGCAAGAAACTTTTCATGTATACACTTACATATCTTTATTGCTTTAAGACCTAATGAGCAACTTTCTTGGGGAAATAGCGTAAGGAGAGGGCTAATGAATTGTCAAATGTAAGGAAAAATGCAAAACATCAAAGATACAGTGCTAGGTGATCAGCAGCTGCAAACATTAAATTTTAATGACTTTGAGAGAGGCAACCACCTCATATTTGATTAATAGAGCATTGCATTCAAACTGATCATCTATGTGGCATGTATAATAATATAAGAAAAGAAAAACACAATTATTTTGTTTCCAGTAGGTTTATCATGTTTGTGCATTAATTGAGTAATACAAGAGTGTGTTTGCTTTTTAACAGAAAAGGGAGGACATCTGTTCAGATAGAAACTCTTTGACGTGTACTCAGGAGACATTTTTTCCTCTTAGCTTTCAGTCCTCAAGTTTCTGGCAAAGGCTGTATTTTGAGCAATGTCTTATAAGAAAAACTATGGCTACGAGGATTCATTTGTCCTTTTGAGTATTTTCAGATCTGGTGCTAAAGGCTGGATATTTGCACGTACAGTAAGGATTAATGGTATGTTTGTGTTTTTCATTTTTTATTCATGAATTAGTTTGATTTGTGGAGAGATGGATAAACAGGCTGTAACCAAGGATTTAGAGCAAAGTCCTAGAGCCTTTGCTCTCAGAAGAATTTTGTCTAATGATTTCAGAAGTGGCTGCATGAACATACTGGGAAGCAAAGATCAGAACCACAGCATCCCAGTGCTCCCTGTGGAGTATTTGTGCCCTGTGGAGTTACATGCTCTCCATAGGCTATAGAGCAGTGTTATTTTTTTGTGCGTTCTCCTTGTGGAGACAAAGCTCTTATTCCTTCTTGCATGTTGTCCAAGCTTCATCATGAGAGGTGGGAGATACCTTCATCTATGTGGAAGATCCTGCCAGTCTCCTAAGCAGCAGAGATACGAGGTCTAAATCTCTATAGGATTGGAGAGCATGAAAGTTCATAGTGGTTTTTGTTTTTTTCCTAAACCTTCTCTGACATTTTCATTATGAAAAGAAAATGCTGGTTTTTGGGAGGCTCCTGATAGGTTAAGGAGCCTGTGTCTAACATCAGGCTTGCTGGGAGGCCAAGGTGAAGGAACACCCAGTTCTGAATCCCAGCATGATCTCCCTGAAAGAAAGTGTGACTGCTCAGGCAATCCTATAAGCACCAGCAAACACAGAAGAGTAAGTACTTAACACGAAGCTGTGGTGTTTCAGAAACAGGCACTAGTACATGACTTTTGACTGTTTCACTTACTTCAGCTGAGCTGCCTGTGGTCACATATTCTCATTTCAAGTAGCTATTGAACATCTACCTGTCTGTACTTGACTGACTGCACAGAAGAGAATTGCATTGCAGTTTATGATGTTGTTGTAATAAATGCTGCAGCCCTTTCAGTATTATGATGTATTATTTACATAGCCAGACTGGACTGATATAACTATAAACAAAGAAATGTAGTTGCTAAATTTACTATTGCTCGAGTGTCAAGTGTTATATGAGAGATGTATACAGCAGAAAGAAACAAGATCATTTAATATATTTACTTCCAGAAGAAGGCTTTCATTTTCATTTGGGTTTTGTTGGTTTGCTTTGCTGAAGCTGTTCACTACAGCTGATGCCAGAACCTTTTTAGTTCGCAGGTCTTAGTGGCTTTTCCTCCCCCCTTTCTGCTCCTCCACAAATGAAGTTCTCCAGCAGGAGAGTCAGTGGGGTCTGGTGAGATCACTGCTGCTGTGCAGCCTAGTGAAGTACATGCAAACCAAAAGGGTCAGGTGCCCCTCAAAAAGGAGCAGTCTCCAGCTTGGTTTCCACATATTATTTGCCTTCATTGCCAAAAATCAGCCATGGCTAAATTCCCCAAAGTCTTCTCTCTTGAGAGTGCTTTGCTGACTTGGGCACTTGTTGCCTTTCTTCTGTTCTTCTTTTCTTACACCTCTGGTTGCCACCTTCTGCATTGAAATCTGTGCTTCTCAGCTGCCTGGCCTTGTCAAGCTTTCCCAACGCCAGCCTGTCACTCCCGAGCTCTGAGGCAGCGTGCACACAGTTGTGTCATTCAGTCTGACTGGAGATGGAAATTTCCAGCTTGATGTCTTACGGAACAAAGGTCTTCACAACTGATTTTTTTTTGGACTAATGTGCTGTTTCAACCAGATGAGACAGTGGGGTAAAATACTCATGATAAGTCCCTTATTTTGGGATTACCTTTTCCTGAGAACTGAAGTCAGCAGCTAGGAGTGTCTCTTTCAATCTGTGGTTCTTAGGGGTTGTTGGTTGTTTGTTTTGGTAGCACTCCTGGGGTCTCACATCTCTTCATCACCTATTCATTTTACTGTACATCATGCTCCATAATTGCTCAATTAACCACTCCAACATTACAATGCAGTTGTAATGGGATTAGAAAGCAGAGGGATGAATGGATGCCATTAGTATTTTCTCTAGGTATTTAGGATCTTTAGAAGCAGCAGCAGCAGTTAACATGGTATGTTTAACTACAGCTGACACACAGCTGTATGGGTCAAAGATTCACTTGTAAGCTGGTGGGGACAGATCCTCAGGTGACAGAGGTGTCACAGCCACATCAGTGTTGAATAAGTTCCTTTATGGCAAGTCAAGTCCAAAGAGGAAGGAATTTTGGTCTCTGTAGTTGCCTGGAAAATGGTTCCTTTATGATTAAATTTTGTACCTTATAAATTTATTTAAGTAGTATAAATTTGCATGATTTTACATTATAAAAAAGAGGTTGAAGGTTTTGAGGTTTTTTGTGCTTAAAGCCTCTCAACTGTTGAGAGAAAAGTCTTATGCACACAATTTTTCATTTTGCAAAGGAAACCCCACATATTTTTGCTGTGATAAGATTATAATGGTAGAGTGTGTGCTCTTTTAGGCATTTTACATCAGGAAATACATGTAGCTAATGGGCATTACTTAGTAAAAATATTATTACAAACTTAAATACTAAATAAAATGCAAAAGGAAGCCACTGAACAATTCCATTGTATCTTAAAAATAGCTCTTGGGATTTAAAAATGTTGAAATAATTTCAGAACTCCATTGGAGCAGAAGGAATTTAGAGTATTGTTTGCGATGATAAAACAACCATCATAATTCCTGCAATTTAACCCTAGGATATATTAATAATTAAGTGCTGAAATGTGTGAAGTTGTTAGCAAAAGTCAAATAACTACAAATGTGCCTCGAATATCACTTTATCATTTCTACTTGAAAGACACCAGGGAATTAGGCAGCTGGAACCAAAATCAAGCAGAGGACAAAGTAAGGATAACAGCTGATAAAAGGGACATGAATAATTTATGTTAACTCAAAAGTCAGCTCAACACAGCACCTGACAGAGAGGCAAAAGCCTCCTTAGCAGGGCTCTCCTGGGCACTGTGCTTTGTGTACAAGAAGCCTTGGTAATCAGCTCCCTGCGGTGCCATTTCTACACCCCGGGGAGACTGTGGCCACTTAAACAATTTGCATTCTATCACATCAGTTGAATTAGGTGCTTTTCATAATGGGATATGACAAATGTGCTTTGTGTCTTGCTTCCAAAAGGAAAGAGAGTGTCAAACATTTGACACTTCCACATATATTTCCTGAAGCTTTAAACCTCACCCATAATCTCCAAGGTACAGTGAGGGGAGAGCACAAACTCCATATGGTTATTCTCACAAATTTAATTCTCTGCATCTACATCCTCTACCTCATCTTATTTTTCAGTCTTCTTAATGAAAATAGGGCAGTATCTGCAGCACAGGTACAGCTCCTTTGACTGCAGTGAGAGTAGAAATAAAACTCATGTAGATAAGGTGTGATGGGAGTGGTATTAGACTAACATGTAAGCAGATAAGACATATGATTTGGATGATAGCAAGGATAATGAATGATTGCATCTTCTGAGTTCTGAAATTCCAGATTTCCAACAGCAAACTTGATACAGTGCCTAAAGATAAGCAAATTGCTAAAAGGAGCAGGAGAGGGGGTATAGTTCAGCCCCCAGGGATAAGAGCTGAATAAATGAACGAACAACAAAAACTCTGTTTACCTTTCCTTATTTTAAGAAACTTCTTACTCAGCTCACAGAGCTGAGGTTGTACCATGCAGATAGATTTTTGCATTTGGAAATAGAAAATGCAACTCTGAAATTTGGAAGTGTTTGAACTTTTGACAAAAGAGAGGAGATAAGGCTTTGCTATAAGCTATTACCCTCTCACTTATTACAATACAGAAGTGAGGGAGAAGGAAAATTCTGTCTTTTTTATTTATGTTTGGCTTTTCCTTAATTGCACTTTTACCTGCATATGTTTATTAAGTTCAGTTTGCAAAGGCAGGAATACCTTCACTGGGGAGTAGGTCTTTTGCTGGTAGTTTTGCTAACAGCCGTATGTATTTCTTTTTCCTATGCTGTAAAATGTGAACCCAGCACTGAAGAAGCGGAGGGTCTCTTGCTCACTTTCCCTGTCTTTGCAGTACTTCACAGGGGTGCTGGACTCAAGAGGACACCTGCCTTTTTTTAAAAACAACATCTTTTTGAGTACAAAAGCTGAATCTGTTTCATATAATTTCTGTGATACTTCAGCTCAGACAGCAAGAGAAAAAAGAGCATATGGCTGCAAAGCATCAGTAATCTGGGAACTTCTGCAGTGCTGCACTCATGGTCATTGCTCTTTTCCATGTTTTATGACTTAAAGTCACAGTATGTGATGATAGCACATAGCCCAATAGGCATTAATCCCAGAATCCTACTTGGGCAAGTGACATACATGTGTTTAAACTTAGACAGAGATGCCTTCCCTAGTTAAAGCTTTAAGAAAAATACCACCCACCACCTATCCCAGTGCTTAGCTTTTAGGATATCTTGCCTAGGGCAATAAATAGTTAAAGTGCTCCTGATTTGTTCCAGAGGGGATTTGCTCAGCAACAGGCCCAAGTTTATTGACGTTTGATGGAACAGATTCTCCCCCATGCCTTCCCTGGTGTGTTTATCCAAGCCTGTGTTTGCATCCGCGCTACAAGATGTAGGAGAAGCTGGACTGGGTGTTTCATTGTTCTCTGGTCTTTGTGTGATGCAGTTCTTTACCAGAGTTAACAAGAATCTAGCAAAAAACAATACTAATTGCTTCTAGAGATTTTTGGGACCTTTATGATAATATTTCAACCATTAAAAATTGAAACAAGAAAGATTTATTTTACACAAGGCAATTATTAGATGCAACTGAAACAGCTTTTGAGATGAACATCTATCAGCATTACCATTTAAGCAGAACATACCCTTTTAAGGTACCGGTTAATTTGTTTTTGTTGGTTTTAATTTGGCAGCCAGACTAACTGTATCCACACTAACTCCTGGTCCCCCTGCACCAGCTGCTGCTCTTCCCTAATTCATTATTCAGCAGATCATTAGTGCTGTTTGTGGGAACTGACCTCAGACCAGCTCACCCTTCTCATACTCATCTTGTTTTGGGGATGTCTTTCAAAAGGCATCTTAATTATCCTTTGGCCTTAAATACCCAGGTGGAGGCTTTAATGGGAGCACAGGGTGGTGTTGCTTGCCCAGCTAACAGATGGCTATAAAATTGTGCAGATAAAGATACTTGTCACCCGGGGGAAATAGCAGGAGGCAGGACACGGTCTGACACATGGAGCAGCTCTGTGCTGCAGGTGCTGTGTTAATGGCAAGGGCTGATATGCCAAATCCATGATTCCTCCTTTTCATGATCCTTCCCATCCCTCTTTCTTTTCCTGCTCCTTCTGACACTGAAAGCCGAAGGACCCCTGGAAGAAAGCCAGTCTGTCTTTCCTTAGTAAGACTGGGACAGAAAAGGTTGAGTTTTCACTGAGGGGCTCTAAAAGAAGTAGTTTTGAATATTTAGCTTCTTAATGACTCACGAGCTTATTTTAATTCCTTTAAAAGCATTGGTTCATTTGTTCAGAAGCAATCCTCTGCTCTATTATGACTCTTGGTGGTGTTTAAACATCTATAACAGTCCTTTTCGTGCTTTTCTCTGAAAGGAAACAGTGTCACACAAAATTTTCGTCTGTTGCCGCCTTTTTCTCACCTAGTTGGCAAATGGATGACTTTACCTTTTACAGAACCAGTTGAAAATGTTAGTAGATTGGAATTAGCCAAGCTCCCAATGTTGCCGATACTGGGAGGACGCTTCAAAAAGAACTGTGCACAGTCACTAGTTCTTGTTTTTCTGGGTCTGACCGGCTTGAACCTTGTGTAGACCGTCAAACGTTCTGCTGAGCTTTCATGTTTTTCTTTCTCTGGAGGCAGTCAGCTTCATGATGTCATTGAATCTTGTAGTCAATGTGACAGCATAACACAGAGTAGATGATTGGCAGATGTTTTGAAACATGTTTAGGGCAGTGACATAATTTTATTTCTTTTTTTTTTCCGCTCCCTGGTATTGCCTGTTCAGCAAATCACAAAATAGGGAATGGCTATGAAGGAAACAGCAACTACCTGGAATGTTTTTTCCCTTTTCCCAAGTCTGTGAATATCTGGTTTATCCAATTTCTTCTCAGCAGGCTATTGTTTCTGAAGGCATTGTAGATACGTTCTGAAAAACAAGAATAGATTTTGACTATATACATACACACATTATATACATGTCTGCATACTTTTTTTGTAAATGATTTTACTAATAGCTATCTAATGCCTGGGGGGATCTCATAGCTGAACCCTCTTGTTGGTGTCCAGGCTTATCTGTGATGATCCAGATTAGGCTGCAGGCACACACAGTAAAACGGGGAGGCAAAAAGCCACTCCTGCAATGGTCTTTGGCATAAAATTCACCCCAGAAGCCTCAGACCTTCTCTTTCTGTTTCTCCAACAGCTGCTTTATCAAGGGTCTTGCAGAAACTCAAAGGCCCAGTGTGAAGAAGAGTAATAAGAGTAAAGAAATTGGAAGTAGGAACACCTAGTACTTCCCCTGGGTGCAATAGAGCCTGTATTTTTAAAAGAAAAATCTCTCCATGGAAGTCTTCCAAGGATAATTCTCCATGCTTGCATATTTTTCCCATTTTACATATAATTGTATAGATGACATTAAATCAGTTCAGGTTTTGGAAGGCCAGCTCTGGCAACATGCTCCGTGTAGCGTGAGATGTGAAAGGGTAGGACCAGGGGAGGGAAAGCACAACTGGAGAGGCAGCGATGGCTCTTGGTGAATTCCTCCCGTGAGAAGAACTGTCCCGGGCACTGCTGTTAACAAACAGTCAGGCAAGAAAACAGACATGGGAATCAAAGATCAAAAATCTGAACCAAAGTGCAAGATCAAATGACTGCAAGTGCAGTTCAGCTGCGCACAGCCATCATCCCGCTTCTGTTTCCATCTAACCAGGGGAGAAAAAGAGAATTTCAAAATATTTTTTCCACCAGTGACTATCAAACTGAAGAGTTTGACAGCAGTGTGTTTCTAACTGCAAAAACAACTAGGGGCCAAAGCAGCTTTCAAATAGCATTCCTGTTAACTATCAATTACATATATCTCCTATTAATATGAAGTGGCCTGTAGAGTAAATGGTCACTGTACGTAGTGTTCACAGTTGATTCTGCTCTGATGAAAGATGGTTTTAACATAAATTATTCTAGTTTGGTTTTTTTTCCCCCCCGTCAATAAATATTAATACTTCACAGTGCTCCTATATACCAGCATGTGTCAAAAGGCAGGCAGAGATCTGCATTTGGATTTGAGCTTCAGATATTTAGAGACGCTTGGGGAAGTCTGGCTGCTTTCTTGGCACCAACCTCACTGCCACCAGGGTCAAGGCCATGCTTGAACAATAAATGAAGCAGCAAGGCAAAAGCATGCATTGTGGAATAATATGGGCTGTGCAAACCTATACACAAGCCTTGCTAGAGAAAGGGTAACGGTTGGGTGCTAATTTCTGTGAACAAGGTCGTTTTACTCTGCAGGGATGTTGTGGTGTAGTCAAGTAAAGTAAAGTAACTGGTTTTATATGCTGTTACGTTTCTAAGGTATGTAAAGGATAGTATAGTTTGGGGAGAAAAACTTCCGTCCTCTGTTCTTTGCAGATATATATAATTTACACTGCTGAGTTTGTTAGATGCATTTGTTGCTACTACTACCAAAGCTTATTAAGTGGTAAGTAGTAAACAGGGCTTCAGGGTCAGTTTTGCTAGGAATGTCTGTATTTACCCAGTTTTTGGAAGACATGCTTGCCTATCTGGAGTAATTCTGACAGTCAGCTGTCGAGGGTGGTAGCTACCACCCCAATGCACAATGTGACCATTTAACATTCAGCCCACTACGTCTTGTTAGTGCCATAAGGACTGTACCTTGAATACAGCATATTAGAGCCCATTTGCATGTAAAGTGAAACCACTGAATTTTTATCAGTGCCTCATTAATTCAAATGTTCTATAAAACTCACTTTTATTGATTGAGATTAATACATTTTGGTTGGGAATTTCACTGAGGCAGGTGTGGCTTTCACGTAGCAATAGAGGGATAGAATGGAAAAATTAGAAAAGTGAAGAAATGAAGTTACGCTGAAGATGAGGAAAGATTTTTACTTCTGTTAAAGAAATATATAAAGATGTCTCTAAGACCAGAATCAGAGGTTCCTCTCTTCTATGTTTTTTGACTGATCATGACAGGCAATCATTAAATGACTTGCCTTGCGCTTCTGCCATGAAAAAGATACTTTCTCTCTCTGTGTGTTCTTTATAGAGTTAAATGCAAATTACTTGCTGAGTTGTGTAAAAGTAAAATGGAGCATGTTTTCCTGTTAAACTGTGGAGGAGGCTTTAGCATAACTCAGGTGCCCCAGGGGAGAGGCAGGAGATCCAGAAGCCTAACTCTGGAGTTAGAAGAAGGGAAAAACGAGATGGGTTTCTCCCACACAGAACTCAGAAAAGGACAATCCAGGGACATGGAAGTGTCATCAAAGCAAGGAATATGATTCCATCAGCATTTGAATGACATCTCATTACTGATTTACATAGATGTTGAAAAATTGCATGTCATCACAGCCCCCTTTCTCTGTAAGTCTTCTTGTTTAGCGTGCTTTTTCTGAATTATGTTGGAGTAGTGTTCTCTTGGTTTAAAGTTAAACTTAAAGGTAACAATACTAAGTTTTTGCAATTGCAAGTGCTGTTCAGTGGAAAGATAAATAATATAATGTAGTTAATTGGTGTAATGATGTCTCATCAAATAATTAGGGTAAATGTGCAATCCAATTTTCTTATGCACCACAGCCTGCTTATCATGTACAGCGATGTATTTATAATGTGTAATGAAATTATTAAGTTGTTGTGCATACTGAGTTAAAAATGGATAGGTGTTAATATCCTAAATGGATCTACATTGAAAAGTTTAATATACTGACTGCTTTTAGTTAAACTGCTTAAAGATAAGTAATTAGAAATGGTGTATTAGTGACACTGTAAGTGACAACATTTAGTTCACACACTGCCCTGGTAGTGATCCATCACCATCACTTGGATGTGATCACCTTGACCTCTATGAAGCAGAAATGAAATCACCGTTCTGGTGTTACAATGGTTTAAGTTAATCAACATATTTTAGCTTGTGTATTCAGTGCCACATTTCCTTGTGTTGCAAATGATGCCAGTTGTCTATCTGCAGCCAGGGAGGATGAGAGTGAAACAGTTGGCAGTGGGTCTGACTGATACCAGATTATCTGGAGATAAAAATAAAAGAGAAATGGGAAGAAATATTTAATAGATTTCTAATCCGTAAAACAACCAAAAATGTTAGAAATCCAGCTTTTTCTTTTTTTTTTTTTTTTTCTGAAATCATATCCATTTACCTATTTCTGTAAAGCCTGCATTTCCATATCAATGGAGACCTTTACATTATGTGGTTGGATTTTTTCATTGATTTTTCTCTTTCACTGTAATGCACATTTATTTCATGAACCTAATTTTCTTTGGAGTTAGTGGCAAATACTTCCCCACAAAAGCATATGAAGAAACCATTAGTCTGAAGAGCTAAAAAGCCATTAGTTAAAATATATAGAACTGCACTAATAAATAGATACCAGATCAATCTTTAGTGTAAACCACCAAAACATTCATAATGTAGGCTCAGTTTCAAAATTAATGGATCTTGCATTGCTTTGTAAAAAAGCAATTAATAACCTGACTTTGATCAGCTTATCAGAGACATAAAACGGACTGGCACTGTAAAAATGGAGAGTAGTAAAATCACAGCTTTTGTTGGTAAGCTCTACATGTTTTAAGGATGAAAAAAGGCCCAAGTGTGGAATCGTGGTTACACTGAAATGAATGGTAAAACTCACTTTGCATTCAGGGGAGCAGAGTTGAACAGTATTGTGCTGGAGGTATACGTATCATTCCATAAGGCGCTATTATGAATGTTATGTGATGACCTTTTTCAGTGAAATCAAACACAGAAAAACTAGATATGTACGTATGCAGAGAGAAATGATCGTTTTGTAATATCTGTCCTCTGTAAGTCTGCTTGGACAGAGCTGTTCAATTTTTAACCCTTAGTTCTGCACAATGTAGAATGGTGGTTCTTTTGCTAACCTTATCTAAACCTCTGTGCTTACAAACCCAGACTAGAAATTAGAAGGGAGCAGAGAATGAAGTGCACTGTGTTTGCCTTTATTTTGGGAGGCTTAGTTTTTCCAAAGTGTATGCCAGGCATGCTGTAATTAATCTTTTCTCTCCCTGACTCTCTGTAAAACCAGTAGTTGCACACAAGCAATAGAAGATATTTATTTGACCACAACAAGCAGACAGTTATTTCTTGGGAAAAGATACTTGCAGACAGATTTAGTCATTTCTTCAAAAAACACTTTGAGGGAGCAAGCCAGCTGAGCCCTTGATTGACAGTCCTCTATTTTCTCTCATCCTGATGAGTCTGGGTCAGTGGGTAGTCTGACCATCAGGTCAAATATGTATTAAGGGTGAAAACTGACAGAGAAGATGCTTAAAAAAGCGATTTGCCAACTATGCACGGTCATTTTAAGCACCCTGGGTTGGTAGTTATGTGTAATGGAATAGCTGTGGACAATGGGGCTGGGAAAACTGAGGGTCAGATTCACTGTGGTGGTAAAACACTGAAAGTAAATTGAACAGGAGGAGTTGCCTCTCTTGGTTATTTTAGTGTTTTGATTTGTTTCATTTTGGTTTATTTTTGGCCAGGCAAATAGCTAGTGCTATCTACCAACTTCTGAGTCTGAATCAGCTCTTTATTTTCCTTCCCCTCATTAATATTTCTTGAAATCCCCATCGAGATTATATCCACAGCCTTAACACAGCATCTCCTTAATGGAAGAGGCTATGAACCAGTGTCTTAAAATCAGTGTATGATAATACGGTTTCTTTTCATTCACTACCATTTGCTATTTCTTTTTGAGTGATTTTGGTACAACAGAAGTTCATGATAAATGAGTAGCTTTAATGTACTTCAGGATATGTTTCTTGGACCATTGCAGCCTTTCTTGTGAGGCACACCAAAGGGATTCTGACTTCATGTCTAATCAAGTATCCAACATACGGCTTTATATTTAAACATATGGCCCCATTCTGATATCCTTTGTGAATCTTCATGCTTGTGAAGCATAAAGCTGTCTTCTGCAGGAATGGTTTGCTAAGTCTAAGTTTACCTTTTCCTTGCCAGCTTCATAGCGGAGGGCCTGGCCTGACATCAGAGTTTGCTTTGAAACCGGACATTGATGTTGGGAGGTTTTAAAAGTACGTGCAGAACTTTGTGCAGCTTCGCTTTCTCTCTAAACTCCAGTCTTATGTTTCTATCAGAGGCTTTACAACAGAGCAGTATCTGTAGTACTCGGCATAAACCACCATTCCTTTGATGGCACATGCAGATCCAGCTGAAGACAGAGGGATTACAGATTTCTTTGAAGACAAAACAAACCACTACTTAGACAAGCAGTGCAATCTCAGAGAAAACAACACAATGTTTCATTTTCATTCATCTCAAATAACATCACTAGTACTTGAAGTATTCCAGAAATCTCTTTCACTATGCAACAAACCTTAGGAAGTTTTTCTACATGCCACCAGCCAGCCTTAGCTTTTTTTTTTTTTTTTGACAATTTGCAGATATCTATTTTCCTTTTATCTTTTTTTGGTGCTTTAACATTCCTAATTCCCTGCCTTTTAGGGATGAAGTGGGACACTTTGTATAGCTATTATTGAATAAAAGGTCTCTCTAGTGCTATAATGTAATATTATTTGAGATTAGTTACATATGAAGACTGATACTAAAGTTAGCGAGAAGAAGAGTCACTGAAACAAAGTTACAAGGTTGCTCCTGGTGACTGTGCACATGACCTTCATGTGCATATTGGCTTTCATTAGACTTCTGAAAAACAAGAAGTTAGACAAGAATCCTGCTAGGTAAGAAATGCAAGCTAGGATGTTTCAGAATAATAAAGAACGTTGCCTTTCTTTAGAGGAGAGGATATTCCATCACCTTCTCAGGAGTTAGTGAAGTGAGAAAAATACCTCACTCCCAGCAATGACTGATATTTGTGTGCCGATGCAGCTCCCTAACAACAAGCAAGCAGTGATGATGCAGGATATATTGTAGGCACACCTCCTCACCCCTGTTTTCAGAATTGCCTCCAAGGGCATTCCTGCAGCGACACAAATATACTCGATACCAGTGACTGTGCTGTTATACTGCTTAGCGAAAATCTGGATGTGGCCTTTTGCCCTATTCTGTGCTGCTAAATGCTGTGTTCTTTCCTCACTCACGTACAGTAATTAGAATATAGCTGTCCCTTAGAAACAGGGCAACGCTTACAGAGCTCGAGGGGGAGATAATTTGATAACTTGTCAGGGTACAGGCTAAAAGAGAGATACTTCTTTCACACATACATTTCTAATCTTTTTTTTGTTTGTTCTTGATGAAGCAGTATATTCACTGGTGTCATCACTACTAATTTGAGTCTATCAAACCCTGCCATCAGTCAACACGCTAGTTCCTTTTCTTATTTGTTAAGATGAAACACAGAGAATGAGATCAGAGAGCTCTTTAGGTGATAGCCAGAACCTGTAACAAATGAAAAGCGCATGTAGTTCCTCTACCACTGAAGTTAATGGCATGTTGGTTCGCAGACTTGAGAGGGAGTGTGACAAGACCAGATGTGTGAAGTGCATTAAGGTGAGGCTGATCTGGTCTGGGTTGACTTTGCATGGATTAAATAGGGCTGGTTTGGTACCTTATGCTCCCATAAGTTCTGATTGTACAGATGTGTATGTAAACGCGAATTGAGGCAGGAGAGCAGCCTCGTGGATTTCAGTAGATAGATTCCTGTGAAGAAAGTCAAGA
This sequence comes from Nesoenas mayeri, assembly GCF_963082525.1. NCBI lineage: Eukaryota > Metazoa > Chordata > Aves > Columbiformes > Columbidae > Nesoenas > Nesoenas mayeri. The sequence continues at coordinate 119,777,703 of NC_137544.1, forward strand.
ACCTACATTTTGGTAGGATCCAGATCCTTATTCAGGATTCTGTTTGTAAAGCAAGCAAGCAAGCAAACTGTTATTAAGTCATCTGGTGCAATATTTCTAGCAAAATTTATTTGGTTGCAGATAGAGTAAATATTTTGTTCACAATACCATCCAGGCTGGGATGTGCGAACACAGCCATCTTGTTGAGTTATGCTTTCAGAGATGTAGACATAAATAATAACAATTCAGCAAAGGTTTCAAAGCTCTTTACAGAGGCAGGAAAGTATTATCTTCATTTAGATGTGGAAAGAACTTCAGATGAGGTGCCCAGGGTCACAAAATAACTGTATTAGATTTGAACCCTGAACTTACTGGCAACCAAAATTGAAATGTAATAGTCCCCATTCAATTGTAACTTGATTTTCATGTCCAGATTAATGTTTGGATTTAGTGGGTAAGAAGGTCAAATCTTTCTAATGGAAACATTTTTAGTCCAATTCACCCTCTTCATCTAAGACTCATTTTTAATCACAATCTATAGCTCCACTAATTGTAACTAATTGTGCCACTGTGTTGTTCAGTTAGCTTGATTTCGTTACAGATTTTTGATATTCTAGTTTACAGCTTTACTGCTGTTAGTTAAAGCACTGCTAATGTTTGGGCAAAAGCAATGGTGTGGTGGTGGTCTCAAATATTCCCCTCTCTTCGGAAGCTGCTGGGATCTCAGGGGTGGTGTTACTGGCCTAGGCCAGAGTAACCTGTAGTACTTTACAACGCTGTGTAGGACTTTATAATGCATCACTTTGAGATTGTCACCTTTTGTTCTCTCACCATCTCTTACTTCTTTGGAGCACCACATACTCAGAACAATAGCAAATATGACGCTGACTCCACACCAAATGCAGGCCTGGAAGGGAAATAATTTCCTCTGATTACATTAATATTTTATTGGAAGCAGTATGACAAATTGGAGACTGATTGCAAACAGCAGACAATCACTGACTGTAGAGAATCCTGGCACTCCATTGGCACTTTAGATCCTTTAAGGAGCCATTCCAAATCTGCAGGAAAACAGTTCAAACATTTTAATTTTGTAATTTAAATTGCATCACTCACTTGACCAGATGTTTAGCTGATTGTAATTGTGAAAACACTGTGATATACTTAGTAAAGCCTTAGAAGACCTATGACTGTATATTATTAATAGACTTGTATGTTTTCCTTATAATTTTCATTACTAGTAGTTTATATCAAACTTATGAGAATATAACAATTTCTCTGCAAATGCAAAAACAAGTTAGCATGTCTCAATCAGATTCCTCTCCCAGAATTGCATGCAGAGAGACATTATTAATGACTTTATTATACATTCCTCTGAAATGCTTACCTTAATTATGGCATCTTGATTTAATATATGTAAATGCATTTTGTATTGGAAACCTTCACTATTTATAGAATGACTTTCACTGTTTTCTGAGATGCTACAGTCAGTTCTTATTAGCAAAGTACAGTCTAATGCTCCAAGCCTCTACTCGCAGCTGCTCCCTGATGTAGCAACTCAAAAATGCTGGCAAATCAGGGTCCTGCAAACACTTACAAAATTTCAAAGGGATTGGTTTGGGTCAGCGTTACACCTTTCGAATTTTCAAGTGAATTGCCATTTCTGTTGAAATGTGAATGAGGCAATCAGATCTTTCCTTGGACTTAGCAATGAAGTTTTGAAACTTGGATGAGAGGAAGAATTACGTGTCACTGTGCGAGAGGAAGAATTACGTGTCACTGTGCTGTGGAAATCCAGTTCATGTTTAAGTAAAGTGTGCCAGTGAACCAAAAATCCCCAAACCAAACATTCCTGAAGAGGTAGAGAGGCACTAATATAGACCAGAGCTTATAGGAGTTGTAATTTTATAAGCTATAGGTATATTTTTCAGCTCTCGAAGACCTCAATGTGGCCAAATGTCTTCTGCCAGGAGTGCAGTGTGTGTAACATCTTCAGGCTGGAGCAGCGCTTCACCTGCAGCCTCTGCTCTGTCCTCTTCTGTCTTTCCTAGAGATGAAAGAATGTTTCCTAGTGATCAAAGAAGAATGCATTGAGATTCAGTCAGAAACTGTGTGCCAAAAGAGCAGACACTTACAGTCCTAAAATTAAATTCTTTTGTCTTTCGTAATACTTAAACAAAAGTGCTGCTTTTGCTTGAATCTGGGGTAGTTTAAAAATTCTTATTAGAGAGAAATGCCACTTTCTATGGCTCATAGGCTCTACACAAGGGGAATTCATATTGTTTCACCATAGTGGGTAGTAAAAATAAAAGACTAGTCACAGACAGAATATGTATTTTCACACTTTTATTCTTGCAAAGTAAATGCTAGTAACTTTGTGCATTCCTCGGTAGGGTTGCTAAAAACTTTTGGTACGTCATTTTGGTGAAATTCTCTATCAGTGTCTCTGTTCGCTGCTGCCTAAACCAGCAAATGTTGTGTTTGTTTTTATACCCTCCTAAGGAAGCTTCAAGACTGTTGCAGTATTTCTCTCTATCAGATCCTTAAAGAATTTACTGGCAGGCCATATTTTCTACTTGATTTAATTCTTGGACATTTCAAAATATTTTCTGCTACTTTGATATGAAAAATGAAGATAATAATTGAAAATGGGACAGATAAAAACTTTACACAAAAGATGAAAATATTTTATTTTTAAAATGCAAAGGTAAAATCAGACAGATTTTCTTTGCAATGCAGAGGTAGATAATCAAAACTCTGGCAGGAAAAAAGTGGAAAGTTTCTATGCTCACAAAGGGCCCGAAAAATATAAAGGGATAAGGAAGAGTAAAAATTATTTGGATCAGATTTTAAATTTGATTGATTCACTGATGGGTCAAGAACCTAATCAGCTGTAGAGTAAATGCTTTACTGTCGTACTACTATTATATACGTCCCTCCACAAATGTGAAATTTGTTACTTAATATGTGTTTCTGAATTCATTTTATTGTGCCATATTAGTTCAAAAGTCCTCTACTAACAACAAAAGGAAAACACAGATACACCGAACTGCATGAAGGCCAACTGAGTATCTAGGAATGATGTATACCACATATACTGTCACTTGTATGTCTGTAGAAACCAGCACTATGTGTTATAAAGTTTAGTAGCACTAAACCTAGATCTAAATATTACCCACAGGAAATCTACAGTCATCTTAATCATTTGCTTGAATTATGCATGTGAGACGATGGTATCTACAAGCTAAACATAGATTATTGCTTAGGGAGTAGTATAAAGGTAACTGTATTATTAGGGTAGATAAATTACACCCACAAGTACAATTACACGCATCCCCGTTTGCCAGGTTCACTCTTATTTCAGATGGTGGGCTTGGGGTTTCTGGAGACTGTAGGTTGCAGTTACAGTTATTCAAAGTCCTCACATATCCTGGAAGTCTATTTAATAATAGATCTGAACAATAAGGATCCATGTAAGGTATGGTCATTCATTATTCTTTCATGAACTGCCCTGATTTCTTTTCTGCATAAGTATTTATTCTCATACAGCGAGAGAAGGAAGCATTACATCTGTACATGGAGACATACATGGAATACACATGGGGAATATATTTCACTGAGTATTCCTATTGACTGTGGGAGCTCTGTGGGACAAAACATGACGAATGATGGTGTAAGAGACACAACTTTAATTATGAGATTCCACCAAACTGATTTCACCCCTCTCTACATACACTCAATTCATTCCTCCCTTGTCATTAAAGTGTCACCACTTCTTGCAAAGGAATAGCAGCACTAGATTTATCTGCCTAATGGATCTAAAATGTCAAAAATGCTACCTCAGCTCTTGAAAGGCAATTTCACTAACACAGGTACTGCCGAGTTCACAACATTATTGTGCTGGTGCACTTATTATTTCTTATTTGTCCGACATTAAGACTTGGAAGAGTCTCACACAAATCAAAGACCATCAGGTCTCAGGCTGTACCCAGTACTGTCCAAGGCTCCTTCCTTTACCATTTGGTTGCCTTTTTAGTATGAATCATCACAAAGTCAGAGGCAGAGGAGCACAGCAGGCACAGTGAATCAACGTGGAAATGTTTTAACAGCCAAGCCATGGGATTCACAAGCAGTGGGTGCAAGAGGGGGGATTGCTCATAACAGCCACCAACCACAAGCAGAGCAGAGCCAACAGGAGATGGGCTTTTAAATCATTGTAGATGAGCTATTAATAGTTTGTTGTCTACATAGGATCAACTGGTTGACTGTTGCAGCCCGTTTAGGGTTGTGCTTGACCTCTGGTGTTTGATTTTGTGCCTTTTTACTGGTTTAAGTTTTCTTACCTCTCATGGATTAAGAACTGTCTGGCACTAACTACGTCTGGTGGGTTTGTGTTGAAGTCATGGGTTTGGCAGTGTTAAAAAAAAAAAAAAAAAGACAGAGAAAACAAACAAACAAAGGCAAAAAACCACCAACAAAACAAAAAGCAAACAAAAAAATCATTTCAGGGTGAAATTGGGTTGGACTGCCTGCCGTTCTCCATGGGCTCGCTCTCAACGGCAATGCCTCAGCAAGCTCTGAGATGAGGAACCTACACGGGAGACCACAGAGGATTGTTTTCATGGAAACTCAGTTTAATATCCTGTCAGTTTTGTTTATTATTTTAATGGAGTAGACCTTATTCTGTAGCCACAAACTTCACATTGTATTTGCAATTTTACTATTATTTGAAAGTTAATGGGATTTGCTCCAGCTGCCCCTTGGCAGAAGGCAGGAAAACTGCTGTTAAGTGCCAGTGCCTCCAGATGCCAACAGGTCTTCAGCCTTGCTCTTCTTCCAGCCCCAAACCATCCTCACTGTAAAGCAGGTCAATAAATCTTCAAAATAAGTAGGTTCTATAGAGCGTATGGTGCTAAACTGAGAACTGATCAGCATTGAATCCAAATGGATGGAGATAGAGACATGCATTTAAAAATTCTTCCCTCTCCCCTTTTATTTATCCTGACAGAATGTAAAGTTATCATGTGAAGTCGTGCTTGTTATTTTAAGCTACCCCATATCTTGGAGCTCGCTCTTATACCAGCAATTTCATATCATTTAAAAGAAGTCGTCTTAAAAGCTGTATCATTCTCCAGGTCTGCTGAGAAAGTATGTTTGCACCAGGAATGTGTGAGTATATAAGCAAAAACGCACTGAGATAAGGATCCTCACTGCGATTAGTGGTCAATAGTTTTGTCAAAAGTGATGTGACACTTCTCGTGTGCTTTTTCTGGGTTATTTTTTGGTGAGTCTTTGATCAGGAAATAGAGTTCATACTAGATCATTTATGGGATTGTTTACACTGTGAGACAGCAGTAGCAGAGTATAATTTGCAAGCCATAGAAATGTATTTGCATGAATTAGTAGTCAAATAAGCAGGATTTGTACAAATTAGCTCATGAAGAACTAACAAAGGAAAACAGAGGCCAACTGAATCTATTAAATGCCCTATCACAAGCAGTTCGCCCTACTCTGGTGTTTATGATTTCAGTGCTGCGTTGTTAATTTCTTATTAAATCTGTGGTTTTATTTCTGGGAAACTAATCTCCATTACTAGGCACTTACATGTCTGGAGTTGACTACATTTCTCTTGGCAGAAGGTGGCTCTCTGGGGTTTTTCTTGGGGGGGAGAAAGGAGGAACAGGAAATGCTGGGAATGCAACTTTCATCACTGCCTCTTTTCCTATAGGGTTGATAAAAATCATTAGTTACAGCATGTTAATGCAACATGATTGCATTATAGCATCCTGTACTGCTCTAACTTATTTATTAAGCCACATCAAATTAGATAATGGGAAAACATTTTAGCCTAGTGGAAATGTTATCACGTTGCCTAATGCTGCGCGATGTGCCAGAGCCCCTGTTCTGCCGTGGCCTCGGGTGTCAGGGCAAGGTGGTGACTGATGTGAGCCCTCAGCAACCACTTCCTCACTCTGTCTTTCTTCCTGCCAGGGGGATCTCCTGGCTTTTTGGCTCTGCCTCTGCTCTGGAGCTTGGTGGGTGCCCGGTTATCCATTGCAGGCTCCCAGCTGGCAATTGCCTATTTTAGGTGCCGGGTGACCCCACTTGCAGCCATGGGGTTCAGCCTGTCATTAGGAGGGAGCTGTGTGGTGAAAGGTGTGCTGAGGGTCTGCAGGCTCACTGAGAGCAAGAGGAGGAAGGAGAAGGGGTTCTGGATTCAGTCATCCCAAATGACTTGTGGAAAGCCACAAGTTACTGCAGAACTCGCTGGCAGAAGGCAGCGGAGCCCTAAGGGGAAGACACGGAGGAAACAGTGACAGTGGTGTGTCTTTGATGGGCTTGCGAGCTCATCAGCCCATCGGCTGCTTGAAAGGTCGTGTTATTAAGCTGTTGAGGACAACTGACACAAACCTCTGCCACCCTTCAAAGTTTGCTTGTAAAACCACAAATCAGCCCTGTCTTTTTCGCTGCGTGTAAGAGCAACAGATCTCACGCATTTCCGCTCCATTTTCCACAGAAACCAAGTGCGTCCCATTAAACTCAGTGAAAACTGTAACTAGGTGTCTTGACAGGACGTGTTAGAAATACAGCTTATTTTTCCCTTGCAGCCCTCCTCAAATACACAGAAGGTTTATAGATAATATTTTCCTTTAGCCTAAAGCATCTTTTTTAGAAGCAACTGGCTCTCTTGTGGCCCTTCATCAGTGTCATGTCAAGCTGAAATGTGTGCAGAGCAGACCAGGAGTGCTTTCTAACCCACTTTGTATAGGTTTAAATGTATGTATTATGCAGGGCAATAGGGGATCAGACTCAGTGGAGTAACTTCAAAAATAATTGAAAGCAGGACTTGTTCCTGGTATTCATAAATAGTAGCCATAACTCTTCACATTTCACACACTACTTGAGCTTTTCATGTTCTGCTGTGCCGTTCTGTGGCCAGGCCTGAGAAGTAAAATCCTTTCAGATCTCTTGTAATTTAGCAGAAAGCTTTAAGAGGTAAATCAGAGATAAAGAGGAATAATTAACTTTTTCAGAAGTCATTTTCAGCCAGGAGAATTTAAGTCTTGCTTTTGATCTTTCAAATTAACCGTGAACTTTGCATTCATTTTATGTTGTATATTATAATTATATAAAATTATGCGGTATAATATATAAGAAGTAAAGCTGCACTACAGACAAAATGAAGTGTGGCAAGTGTTTTGGAGTAGATACAAGCAAGTAAACATGAAGCACATGAAATCTAATCAAGAAGATAACAATTTCAAAATAAAAACATTAGCTGCTAGAGAATCATGATAAATCACATCAGTTGTGTGGAGCAATATTATTGGATTAAATTATATAGTGGTGAGAAGAACAGCACACCAAATACAAATAATTAATTCTCTCTCTTTCAAATATTTATTCTGGTTTATAGTTGTAAGTGTAGGAACTAGTTTCCCCTACCAAGATTGAGAAAAGGAGCATGTGCAGGTGGGAGATGGGACGTACAGTGCAGGATTTGGGCGCCGTACTTACCTGCACAGGGTCTATCTGTGTTCGCTCAGTTAACTGAACATTGCACAGGAACCACAGCACTGAGGTTACATTAAATTAGAGGTGATGTACGGGGAACAGAGATGTGGATGATTTCCTATTATTTATCCCAGGCCTTTTCCCTTCATCCTTAGCCTCAGCTGAGATTGTCAGGCTCCCTCTGCTTTGTGTTTTCTTAGAGATCATCGTGGTTCAAGCCAAGCTTGTGGTTCTATTGGCAATACTGTAGTGACTGATCATATCATAGTGCTGGGGGAACTCTCATACTCTCACTGTTTGGCTTTTTTTTCTGCTTTCTCCCTGCCTCGAATCCCACAGGCTCTTTTATATTTGCTTCATTCAATACATATATTTCTAGTGTGCATTAGCTGCTGAAATAACCTCGGCCACAGCAATTGCAATGTGAAACAATGCCCGGGACCTGCAAAATGTCACACATCTGCCTTTGCAAATGAGCCACTATCAGACCTTTAAAAGAGCTCTTTTGATCCATTGTAATGCACAAATTACGGTTGTTGTCATATCTTATTACTATTATCTTGTGGAAGACTGAAATGTTTTGCTCTCTGATATCAAATTCCTAATAATTTACCTGCCTGAGACACAAAGGAAGAAATTGGGTAAAATGCTAGTGTTTTTGTGGAGTTGCTCAAGATTCCCAGAATGGTATTTAATACACTTTGCTACAGTGATGCATTTTGGAAGATTCAATGTATATATTTCCAGGGCCAATGATATGATGTAGTTTTCATCTAAAGCCCTCATGGCACCTAGGAACAACCTGATGGAGGTGACAGACAAGAGAGTTCTTTGTCATTCAGTTAAGCACAGATCAACAGGATGGCTGGGATATTTTCAGCGAGGTGGGTCAGAGCTGTGCTATTTACAAAACAAGCTGTTAGATGCAATCCTGCTCAGCCAGCAGTAATGGTGACACAAATGGCAGTGACTCCTGGCTGGTGGCAGGGGTGTGGGGGTCACTCCCTGGAGGACAGAACGGCCCCCAGGGTCAATGCTGTGCTGTGCTAGCAAAATGGGGATTTTGCAACGTTTTATAACAAAACAAATATTAATTGCTAGGTTGTTTCACTCCTCCAGTCTGTCAAACTAGAAAGTAAAAGAAAAAATCCTTACCATGGAGCTGAAGCTTGGTCAGCAGGGGAGCAACTTTTACATGGCTCAAAAGCAGCATCTTTATGCCTGCACCAGCTGCGAGCAGTCTGTCTAGGATTACCCAAACAAAAGGCCTTGGAGGAAGCTTCTTGGTCATCCCTTCCATATATTTCAAGGAAAATGCTTCATAAATGGCATGTTTGCTTGGGCTGCTCTGGTGGCTGCAGGCAGGACATGTAACGGTGTGCAGAGGACTTTGCTTCCACAGGCAAAAAAAGTCCATTCAAGGGCAGGGAGTGGAAGGAAAACTACTGGAGTGATGGGAACAGCACAAAATAACAGTCAGTCAGGATTTTTGTCTAGGCAACTATTCCTAGAGAGTATCTGAATATAAATTACACCGTCCAAAATTAATAGACTCCTCAACCACTTTAGTTTATTAACATTCTTGGCAGTTCCCCAGAAGTCGAAGTAAGTTTGGTGAATTGCATTGTTCTTATTAGCTGGAGAGAATACCCCCTAAGCATTTTTATTGTCCTTTTAATGTCTGAATTTGAGAGTAGTATGGCTGTAAAATGAATTATAATGATGTGCTAAACTCAAGTAATCTCAGTCTTTTTATTAAGTGCTTTGTGAATGAAATGGAGATTGCTGGTGCTGTATTTTATTTGAATATACTCCCAGTGCCTCTACAGAACATGTGTGCAGCTCCTCAAGAAATGAGGATTGCAAACCATATGGTATAGCCCAGGATGCCAGAGTGGATATTTAACCTCCTAGTGATAACAGAGACATGTTACAGCAGTGTCTCCCAAAACACAGAGAAAATCTTCTATAGTTTTGTTGTATGTTATTTCTCGTGTTAAAATCATCTGCCAGTAAGTCTAGTGATTAAGTAATTGTTGCCAAAGAACAGTGGTCTCACTCTGCCTTCTCTATTCCCTGTCCATATATTATTTTCTTACACATCCACATATTCCTTTCTATGGCTCCCAAAGAAAAAAATGTTTCCTTTGAGGTGAATTTTGATGCTTCAATAAAGCTCCTGCGATTTTACTTCTGTATATTTTTCTCTGTAATTAACTGTAGGACAGTTACTTTTAGCAAGTTTTTTATGTACAGAAATGTTAATATCTAAAAGTGGGAGAAAGCAGTTTTCTTTTTGAAATTCAGTTGAGGCTTTTCAGTTTTATTTTTCACAGTGTACCAAGAAGCCATAGTTTTAGGAGTATGTAGTACTATGGTTCTACAGGATCTCTTATTTCTATTATTCATGAACAGAATTGCAGGTTCTGTGGGGGAAGACATATTTTGAGCAGTTATTTGCTGAGCTTGGGTCACAATGTGCGAGCTGGTGGGACAGAGGTTGAAGCAACTGCAGGAGCAGGTGTTGGAGTGAGACCAGAAGGTGCAGAACCACCTTTCCTCTGCGCTGCCAAAGGAAGGGAATTTAATGGCAGGTTTGCGCTGTAGTTCTCCACACAGTCTAGAGCATTTGATGGCAACCCGAAAATCTACTAGCTTAGGCCCCATATTTATTGATCCTCTTTAATGTAATAACTTGGTAATGCTCAACATTAAGGACATCTCTGGCAAACAGGTACTTAGAATTAGCACAAAACTTTCATTAGTACTGAGTTCTCAAATGCCGTGGTTAGTACTGCTTCCTTTGCTTTTCTTTTTCTTTTTTTTTTGGCAAACATTTGAATACTGCTTTCTATTTTCTCCTCAGTTTTGAAATCTGATTGTAACTACAGGGATAAACGCACGTTTTGCATTACAGGCATACAGGCTGACACAGGGATAATTAACATAGCACAAGGGATAATGTACAGATTTTTTCAGTTACCTTCAAATCTGTGGAAAGCTAGTTTTCTTCCGTTACTTTTCACAGTTCCGTAAACACTATTCAATCAGTCCTAATTGTACGCAAAATCAAAGTGTAAACCACAGAATCAATACCTTAGAAACAAAAGGTATCTAAAAATCACTGAGCCTGGAAGATCCTAAAAAGAAGTAAAAGACATCTCTACATATTCATGAGGTTTTACAGAAATGAATATCAGAGTGATGAAAAGTATATTTGAGTGTAAAATGCCCACATTCATTAATCTCTTTTCAAAAATTCACAGGGCAGCACATCAGCATAATATTAGCTTTTTGGGAACACGGTTAAAGGGAGAAGCTCTTCTGCCTTCGAGGCCATCCATGCTTGCTCTTTGATGGGTGCGAGACAGATGCTGCTCAGGTAGGATTCATCACACAATCATATTTAGAGCTCTGTCAAGTCCATGATAACCAGGAAAAATTGATAGGGTTTGTGTTTTGTTGGATTTTCTTTCTTTCTTCTCTCTCGCTCACTTTCTCTCTCTCTAAGGGATAGATGTTCTGTTTCATTTCTTGATTGAAAAAGCTCCCACCCTATCATCACTGTGAAGAGTTTAACTTCACTGTAGACTTTTAGACTATATTGGAGGTTTCAGAACTGGAGGGTCATCTGGGTTTGTTTTGGTTTGTTTTGTTTTCCCAAGGAAAAAAAAAAAAAAAAGAAGGCAATTCCCAGCAATCTGCTGAAATTTATTAGATTTCTTGTGATAACAAGGCCATCGGCTGCTGCTCTGGATGCCATGGAAACAGGCATTGCTGCAAACAGGGGAAACCGCTTTCAACTCATTCCTATTTCAGAAAAAGAAAAGAAAATAGGTTTTTGTGGGATGACTTGTTTCAAGGACTTTGCCCCTGTCTTTTAGCAGTGCCTGTGGCCATTGCCCTGACAGAGGGACTGAGGGGTGTCCCGGGCTGATGGGTGGCTGCAAGGGGTGCAGTGCTGGCAGTACTTTGGGGGGATCTTTGAGCTTCTGGGCTCTTTATTTATAAGAGAGCCAAGTATGAAGTAGTAGAGGGTATTTTTAAATTAAGAGCTAATCTCATCAGAGATTGCTCTCATGGTTGAAGCATTGCACTTCTGGAAATGTGTCTTAAATGCCTGGTTTGGCAGGGAGCTGTGCCGAGGCTGCTCGGGCTGGCTTTTCACCCAACGTGTCTGTGGCTCACGGGGCACTTTGTTCCAGTGGCAAAGGAGCCACATCATGCGGAGGTTGCTGCTTCCAGTCTTCAGACTGTGGCTGCTCCTCTGGGCTTGCTTACAGTGTGTTCAAACAGGGATATTTAAAATATGTTTCAGAATGACGCTGTAAATAGCGACAGACACCTCTGAAGTGCATTCAGACTCATGAAAGAAAAGTGTAATAGCTATACAATGGCACTGTTATTGCTAATTATAAATAAATGGGCAAATATGAAATCAAACATGCTTAGACAGAAGTTTAACACCTATTCATGCTTCTCTACTAGTGGCAGACATTTGTGTTTTCTCTTTCTGTTCACAGTGTATGAACAAATGGAGCAGGTTAATGCATTGTGTGGCACGTTTGGTCCTGTTTCACATGGCCTGTTTCACAATGCTGGCACATACAAAACTGTCTATTAGTGGCAGGGAATAAAGCAGACATGAGTGGTTCATACATCCTTCACCTTCTCCATTGAAATTTTGAGGTCTGGGCAACCATGTTAAGTGATACAGCTGTTTATACAGCCCAGCTAGCACAGAGTGAAAGGCAAGGGAGATTTCTCTGATTGTACCTTCGTTCTTCCTCCATGATGCAGCTTGAACTGCAGTTTGGGCTTCTTGGATCTACGTATCTTGGGCCAAACAAGTCAATTCCTAATGATCTTTTATAGGAGATGAGGAAGAGGCAGGAGAGTGTTTCAATAGGCACTGATTAGTTGCACTCCTGCAGAACTGGTCATTTTAACAATGCTAAGATGTAAGAACCCTGAGAACAGTGCCAGAAGATCTGAATGAAAGTTGCTTGCGCTATTATTATTGTTATTTCTTAATTTAAAAATAGGTAAAATGGACCGAGAAACTTCCAGAGAACGTTTTTTTCTGAGTCCCAGTTGTTTGTGACTTAGTAAATTTCTTGGCTGATGTAGCCAGGCTTATCCCAAAGGCCTGGAAGGTGCCTGTTGCCCCAGGCGGGGAGGGATAGGAAAACCCCAACACCACCACAAACTCTTGCGTTTGTTTCTGTACTCAGATATCCTAAATTTTACATCTTTTTATGTGTTTCAGTGCTACCCTCCTCTCCCTGTTCTTAGTAAACATCACAACGAGTAATTTCTCACTCCAAAAATAATTGATGGGAATCAGCGTAATAGTTTTATCATTTGAAGCATGGTAAATGTGTTGTGCAGCAACGTTGTTCAGAGAGCATTTGTTAATATTGTTGTCATAGAGATCCTATAATTGCTGCAATAAATGTATAAGAATCCATGAAACAATTTAAGTGGTAAGCTTGATACCTCAAATATAACAGCTGCAGATTTCCATTTGAAGTTTCCTCAGCTTTCGTTGCTGGGTAGGAGGTGGGGCTTTTCCCTCAAAACTCAGAGAATGAAATTAGAAAGATTAGAAAGTGAGATTTTTATGAGACCTTGCAGAACAACAGTCATCCTAAAATATTGTGGAGCTGATAATGATCACATATCTATATGAGAGCTCTGAAAAATTCCAGATTTCCCTCTGAGCTGCACACATATTGTTTGCTCTTTGTGTTATTCAGTAATATAGTAATTTGTTTTGCTTAAGCTGATGTTTTTCCAATTTCTTTACATTCGATTCATATTGTTTCTGTGCTTTTGTGAAGATGAAGCCAAGGAGACAGATCATCTGGAGCAACACATCCTTGTGCTCCATGCTTTATCCATTTATTTCTATTTGCAGTGATTTTCAAGGTATATTGGAAAATAATTTAAATAAATCGGCACATAGAGCTGTATTACAAACCTTGAAGAAAACCTAAATAACATTGGCAGGTAATAGAAAAATACTTTTCAAACTATTACACGTCTGTCAAGATGCACATTGTAGGGTCTTCAGCTGATTAGCAGCTTTCTGGCCCAGTGGAAATCAATTGCACAGAAAACCTTGAAAGCAAATCATTGGAGGTAATGTGTAGAAAATCTTATCTTTTTGAGAATATGGAGAAAGTTTCTGGAGCACGCTAGTGTTTACTCATAGCTGCCAAGGTTGGTTGCTTAATTACACATCCGCCCTGCCAAGTCTAGATGATTGTAGGAATAAAGATGTGGGTTCACTGTGTTGTAATGAGAGACTGACTCTGTCTTCTTTGGTTTTCTATCAAATGCAGTGTTTCCTTAACCAAACAAATGAGGTAGGAAGCAACATGCTTAAACATCTACTTGGAACCTGATGTAAGTGGAGTGCTGAAGTACCTCTGGGGTAGAAGAAAAGGCTGTGATCACTTTTCACTGGCTGCAAAAGCTAAAAAGGAGAAAAAGAAATCCCTGCAGTGAGGAAGCTTCTTGCTGCCATATCCAGTTGACATGGTATTTTTCAGCTGAGGTAGAATTTAGGCACTTATTCTATGCTCCATCAACTACATGCATAGCACAGATGGACAGACAAATAAAAATAGGCTCTTGTCAGCCTTAACTGGAAGGCAGCACAGTCCACTGTGAGATTTCTTTGTCCCATGATGGGAATCCTAAACCTGATGGCCACAACAAAGCCTGACCAGCACCTCTGTATGTACAGGGCAGCCCTTTTTGGAACTAAGGCTGGTATGCAGTATGTGTTGCCCTTTCCTACTTAGTGGACCACTTAGAGAATATAAAATAATACTCACAAGCTCTTGCTGTAATTTGCAGAGCTCTTTGCTGTCTGACACATTTTGCATCAATTTTAAATTTAGGAGCACAAGAGGCAATTCAAGAAATAGATCAGGAGAAGCTGATAAAGCCAGAAACTCTTGTTTCTTGTAAACATGTGATTGCCAAACCTGGTGGGCTAAATTGTGCTTATCTGGGGGGAGGAAGAGCATGGATGGAGGACAGGGCCTCTGTGGAAACTGGTTTGTTCCCGCATTGGTGGGTATGATGTGTGTATCATACGATGCAGCTGCAGCCACACAACTCATTGCTACACATCTCTTCATGTTAGAGAAGGGCAACTTCTTCACTTGGCTGTAGTTAAAAATTGAGTTTCATCTACTGCATTCTGTGAATATGAAATAAACAAACTCTGGTTTTGTGGTTCAGGGATGTATTTTGTTGCAAGGAATTTGAGGGAGTTATTTCCTTTGTTCTTTCTTGTTTCTGTCTTTTCACTAGCAGGGACTGAGACCACAGTAACAGGATGGCCAGGAAGAAAGAGCACTGAGTCCTCAGATTATTTCCATAGGAAATAAAAATTCCCCTGTAGAGGTTTGGCAGGGAAAACTGCTTTTCTCTTTGTTTCTTAGTGTGAGGATTGCAAGAATGACAACAACAGGGGAAATGATGCAGTTTTCCTGCTGTATATTACAACACTGTCATCCAAGAGGTGCAGTCAAGCTCTGCTTTGGGGATTTATGCTGTCACGTGAAGCGTTTGCTAGATCTCTTTCAATTTACTCTTTGCGCCTGGAGCTGTGTTACTCTACTCTGGTTTTTAAGACAAAGCACAAGAAATGTGCTCCAGCACGTGCACTCAAGGCAAAATCTTGAAGGGTGAGCAGAAGCAACTGCAGCTCAGCCCTCGGCGCAGTTTAATGGGTTCTGGGTTGCTGCAGTTTCCCTGTATGGCTACACTATTTTACCAAATGCTGTTCAGCTGCAGAATATTTTAGAAGACTGACCAAATGACATGATAAAAGCAGAAACTGGGATATCTGCACACACATCTGGCCATAAATTTAATCACACCAGATGAAAGCTTCTTTACAAAAAATTTGAATAGTTGCCTTCTTTCTTCTCTTTTTTTTTCTTTCTTTTTGGCATTTCTCCCATCAGAAGGCCTTGTTTTGGAAGTGAGTTGTTTATCTCAACATGACAGCTCTCTGGCTACTTGATATCTTGGCACTTTTATGACATTCTGGAACTCCATTAGATTGTTTCATTTTATTCCTCCAAACTCAAGTGTGCAGTTGCAGGAAGAAGCAAAACACTTGCCTTTCTCATTTGAAATCTTTTTCACCTGACTCGCATCACAGAATGTTAACCTTCCAATAATCTCATTACATTTTGACATAACTTCTCCAGGTGACATGTCATCATCTCCTTTGAAAAATTTAGCCATATTAAAAGACTTGGTGACCCAGTTGAATCTCTCCATTGTATTTTTCAGTCGAAACTTACGGCGTCTCCGTCACAAACTGTGTTTTAACAAGTCCATTCAGATAAGTGCAAGTTTTCAAAAGTGGCATCATTAGCAAGATTCAAGTAAATCCCTGGTATTGTTCTTGTTTCCTTCCTTGGTTTCCTTAAGATTTGGCCAAATCCTTAGAAAACTATCTGAAAGGAAAATTCAGTTCCTTCAAAACTCTTTAAAGTTTGATATACATGTTAAAAAACCTCTTGAAATAGTTCTGTTTCCTCTGACCTTTGGCTTGAGGTGCATGTCTTTGTAACAAAGGTCATTCCCTATTTACTTACATGAATAGCGATGCGTCATCTGTCTTTCTAGGACAGTGTGAGGTACTCAGCCATACCTGTCCGTTTTACTGCTGTTTGTCTTGCCATCTGTCTTGCTCCCATGTGTAACATCTAATTAACACCTGTGGTAATTAATAATGCTGTGGGGTCTCTTCTATTACCTATTACTGGTTTCAGTAGGGATAAATCAGCACATTGAACACTAAGGGAATTGTAGCATCTAATGATAAAGAACATTAAAAATGCACTTAGAGTTTTTAAATATTCATAAAATAGAAGGCAGGTACCATAATTTTAAATGGAAGACTTTGTATGGTGAATAAAAGGGGATATTTTACTGCCTCTTTGTAGAGCACTAACAGGGCACCGTGTAGCCGGGGGCTCCCACACGTGCAGCAGACAGTTAAGTGAGCAGTTCACAGTAACTGCTATGAAGAAATAGTTGAATTTTTTTTAATAGTTTGCAGGCTTTTGGCCTTTTGAAATTGTCAATTTGGAATGTCTTAGTCTATACAGAACTGCAGATGAAAGGTTGAGTGCAATTATTCTCCACTGATATCTCCATTAGAGCAAAATATTTGGTCGTCTAAGTCGTAGAGCATGGTTCTGCAACAAACTCTTCAGATGATCATAAACAGGAGTAATTCTGGTTAAAATATCAGATTGATTTCTGCTTTCTTCCAAAACAATTCATTTTGATGGTTAAACAGACCTTTGCTTTTGGACCCCAAAACTGGGGGGAGAGAAATTAAAAAGGAAAACAAAAAAAGCAGTGCCACACTGACACCAAAATCCATGCCTTGAATATATAGCATTCATGGAAGCTGGATTATTGATATCAACTTCTAAAGATGTGCCTTGGATTATGTAAAGAAATATACCCAGCATTTAAAAGAGGCAATTCTCCTCCACAGAGGTTTCTCTGTGATCAGTTACATTCAAAGGCATGTTTTTTTCTTTTGTTATTCCAGACACATTTCAGCTGGAAGGAATAAGCACTTTAATCAGTCAAATCTAAGAAATATCACAATACAAGAATAGGTGAGTTGCTTAAATTCTGTGGTTTCATCTAGGATGCTTTAAGAGAAGCTCAGGAAAGCCTTGCCCTTCACTAGGCCGGTTAAGCTTTCCATAAAAATACCACAGAGGGATTCCCAATTTTTAGTCCTCAAAAAGCTGAGATCATTGTACTAATTTAATTCCTATACAACTTAAATATTCATGAAGCACCAGGTTTCCCACTGTAGAGATGTATTTCTTTTCAGTTTAGGTCCTATTTTTTTTTCCAGAAAAAAAAAAAAAAGGGCTTTCTCATGCTGGAAGCTTTTTATAAAAGAGAAATCACCTTTTTCCCATCAACTTTTCCAGCTCTTTAGTGAAAGATGAATTAAATCTGAATCAATCTCAATTACTTGGGGGCTGTATTTCATTTTGACCAATCTCATTTCATTACAGTTCTGTAGATTAGGCATAGGGCCTGGCAGCGTGGCTTCGGACTTCACCGACACCGATACTGCAGCTAAGGGCTTCTGAAATAAAATTGTCTGGAGGGAAAAAGAGGAAAAGATTTTTCCTTTCCTGCCCTGTGCTGCTCTGAATGCAAAATCTTGACAGGGCGAGAGACAAGGGACATAAATTGATTTTCAGGGAATTCCAATGAAAGGATTGTTGAACTTGGGGTTGTTTTTTGGTTGTGGTTTTTGCCGTGTGTTTTGGTTGCTTTGGGGTTTTTTTTGTTGTTGTCTTTTATTTATTTATTTATTTTACTTTGGTGGGTTTGTTTTTCCTTTGGGGATGTTTAAACACTGCCCAGCTCAATAGGCAATTGTGCTGGGTCTCCCTGCTCACTGGCAGGACTGGAACACTGCAAACGCCTGATGGTTTGCTCTATACAGTGTGGAACTCAGGGTCTGCTCGTGGGTGCAAGGGGCAAAGTTGTTAATAATTCTGCTCAGCTGTCCAAACTATTATTTTCCTCATGTCTTTCCAAACTTTCTTGGCTGGTGTGTTGCTGTACAGCCAGAGAAAGGAAAAATTCATTGTTCAGGGAAAAAGTCAATTGCTATGTGTACTGGTGGGCTACCTGACCTAGAAATAATTCAAGAACTAGCAGTGATTTATTTATTTTTAAAAGAAAAATGATCCCTAGTTTTGTGTAAGTTACATATGAAAGAAAAAGGTAAGATAAAATAGAAAGAGAAGGCAGCACTTCTTTTTGCTGATGATGGGTTTGATGGATGGCTCTCTGAGGATCTGATTGAACTCAGTGTTATACCCACCAAATGAAGATAAATCATTGGTAAAGGGTTTGTGGAGTACATGCCCAAAATCAATTATGCTCACATGGAGATCAATTAATCCAGTTCTTCCTGTTCAGTCTACCCAGCTTCTCTTAATGGCTCTTTATCATTCCAAACACAGCAGTGGTACAGTTCCTGGTAGTTTGCATCAAAATCAGGGTTTGGTATGTGAGGAGTCTTTTCCCTGTGCTCAGCCCAACTGCACTCTGCAGTTTTTAAAGACAGTGGTTATGTTCAGCAGGGGGAAACCCCCTTAATTTTAAAAGGTGATGCTTTACAGCTCCATAGGTGGCCTTTTGCTCAAACATGCTCACAGGCATCTATCTGACCAAGACTTTTCTGGTTGTCCTATAGCGTTTGACATGCTAGTTTTTTCTTTCAGTAGCTGTATAGGGAATATCAAAAAGAGCGCAGTGGAAGCAGCTGTGACCCTTCTCCCTATAGCGAGAGCAGCCAGCCCCATGGCACACCAGCACTGCCGGCCCCTGGGGATTCTGCTGGTGCAAATCATGTAGTTGTGTTTGGAAAATGAAGGACCCTTGCAGACCCCTCGAATCTGCTGAAGTGAGCTAGCATCCCCATTCATAGACCCTTAGCAATTATTTTGATACCAGACTTGAGCGCAGAGTTCCTGTCGATAAAGTTCAATATACAAATACAATACTTTGAATCTTTAAGAACAGAGCATCAGTTTTGTGGGTGGGAATTTCATTGACTTTCTAAGCAGAATCGAAGTTTTGTCAGTAATTCATTCAAAGCAAGCAGCCAGTGTATAAATCCTTAGTTCTGTGGTAATGTCCATGCATGCAAAATTAATCTGGGTGAAATCTGTAAGCCTGTGGGTGTTTTCAGTGTGCTTCCAGCTTTTCTACTCAAGCTTCCTTCTGATGGTATTAATAAATGTTTGGAATTGTTGCAGCTGCAGTTAACTTCTGTTACATATTGATTAGTAGTATATTGGCAAAAATCGGTGTCTTTGTTAATAAGAAACAACACAGTGATTAATAGGTTACATAAATTACGCTGAGTGTACAACCAGATATTTCAAGAATAAGTGAAACATCCCACATGATCAATATTGATGGAAATCAGAGCAAAATTCTCCAGCTCAGTCTTCTTTATCTAGCAGAAAGTGATCCTCATGTTTTAGTGAAGCTCTAACTTATTTTCATTCTGTTGTTGTTATTATGATGATGATTATTATTATTGCATTAATTTCCTGAGTGCATTTTTCTAGCCTGTAAGTATCAGGCCCACAAAAGAGATTTTCTTGGATTGTACCATCAAGATTTTCTGATTGCAGATAAATCTAGTTTGGCAGAGCAAGCTCTGAAACTGCCCCCAACTTTCTGATACGATTCAAGTCAAATCCATGTTTGACATGACTTCAGCCTGACACAGGGAGGAAAATCTGGTTTGAATATAGGAAAATGACTTCAGAATACATTCCATAAGATAAACTTTATTTA
Source organism: Nesoenas mayeri (assembly GCF_963082525.1). Lineage (NCBI taxonomy): Eukaryota > Metazoa > Chordata > Aves > Columbiformes > Columbidae > Nesoenas > Nesoenas mayeri. Next base: position 119,797,596 of record NC_137544.1, read on the forward strand.
ATACGAGACATAAGGAATTATTTTTTTTTACATATGGGAAAGGGATGTTAGTGAGACAGGCTATTTTCACTCCTTTTTTAATCTGTCCGATAAGACCACAAAGTTTGTTTTGGTTAGATTTCCAATTTGATTTCTCAATTTGCAGATGTCATTCAGAAAAAGAATCTTTACGAAAGTAGGAATTGAGACCAACTATTAAACTTGCCCAGCTCCACAATACAGAGGTCAGCAATGATGCTTGACATTGCATTTCCAAAGCCCCATTTTTGCTTTTCACTGATCCATATCTTCATGTGGTTTTCCCCTAAATCGGTGAGAATGCAGCAGCTGCAATACCACATGAGTAAGGGCAAAGAAAACTCATCTGAAATGGCCCAGTGACTAAGGCAAGTTTATTTCTTCTGAGCCACACTGAGGGACTGAAAAAAGCTCCTACTGACCTAACCAGAGTAGATCCAGGTCTAAGGTTTGTGCCGTGTCAGAAGCTGGTCAATGAAATCTTTTCAAACTTAGGGCAGGCAATACGAGCGGTACACTGAATGAGCTTTATCTATCAAAAGGTGAAAGGGAAACAGTGACTTACAGAGAATAGGTTTGCAACAATAGAAACCATCAAAACCTGTAGAATTCAGGTGGTCTTATGGCTATTTGGCACGTGTCACGCTGTGTGAATTTCATAAACTTTTTGCTTAGTTTTCTCACTTGGCCACAGTCCTGCCCAGACCATTTGGGATATATGTGTGAAGGACTCTATAAAATCCTTGCAGTCCTTAATTGATTTTTTTTCCCCATTTCTATTTAATCGCTTCTGTTAATTTACATGATGACAATCCTCAGATACGGACAATTACTCCCTACTTGCCGTTAGTCATTGCAAGAGTATTTGAATGTCTGATCAGCCTTGAGCGTGTGGCTAAGAGGATAGAGAGGTGTCTGGGGCATTCTCTTCTTTCGAGACTCTGCTTTTTGCAGGTACCTTCAGCAGCCCTTGTTTCAGCTGCAGACGAGGGATTTCGTCCTGTATTTGCTTAAGTCAGCTGGTAAATCTTTTGTCTAGTGCGATGTGAAAGACAAATAACACTTGAAAAAGCTCTGTGGGGTATAAGAGGATGCAGCACTGAGTGTAGTGTTAGAGCTAATTTTAATGCAGGCCACACTGAATCAAAATGGAAAGGGGGAATAAAGCAACCCTTCCTTGCTGCTCAGTAATACTGTGCAACTCCTCTGACATTTCGTACAAGGATCAGAGTATTTTATCCCTTGTGCATAGGAAACATTCAGCGCAATGGAACTTCCTCACATAGTCTCCATTAGACCAAACATATGGAAAAGGATGCAGATACTTAATAAAACTACCATGCAGAAGAAGGTGAACAAAACCAAGGGGCCGATGTTTTTTCTCGGTGCCACCCAGCTTTTCCAATCAAATAAATAACCTCAGCTGCAGCACAACCCAGCAAGAGCCGTGCTGAGGTGTCCTCTGGGGCCACACACAGGTGGGTGGCACCTGGCAGTGCTGACGAGGGTCTGACCACCCACAGCTGCTTGCCCTTGCCATCAGCAGCCAAAAATGACTTTTCTCCTGCTCTGCCTGTGGAATATTCGTGTTTTCAGCCCGCACAAGCTCTGCTTCTTCATGGCTTTGCGATGGCAATTGCTTCTCTTTCAGGGCAGAAGCCAGGTAGGAGCCTGTGGGCTTTGCCAGCCACATGTGTGTGACTGGGTTTGGGGACAGGGTGGGAAAATCGCATCGTATCTTTGACTTAGATGTGATAAGAGTTGTGTTGACTGCTTATATTTGTGTTTTATGAGATTTAATGTAACTTGCTGTGCATTTGCATGTGTTGGGGGTTACATCTATGTTATTAGGCTTGTAATTGATTTGTTATAGTATTTAAATCTCTTAAGACCAGCTTCAAAAGACTGCTTTCGGCTGCAGTGCTGGTGTTTTAAACCCAAATCAGTATGTGCCCCAATGAATATTTGGGTGAAAAACTGGCTTTCTGTTGGAGTACCCCTGAGAAGGGTGGCTCTTGACCATGGAGTGGGGCTGTTTGTTGGCTTTTTTCCTCTCCAAATGTTGGGAATGGAGGACTGAGGGGAAGAAATGTGCTTGCAGTGTGGCTTTGCTGTGGCTTGGGCAGAAAGGTCTCATGTTGAACTGAATGAGTATGGAAGCACTGCGGCTCAAAACCGCTATTCCTAGGTTTCATCTGGAGGTTTTTTCCTGTATAGCAACCATAAACAGAATTTAAAGTAGCATAACTTGCTATCAAAACAAAATGTTAACAGTCCGTCTATATCTATTGCTTGTATACTCTGCTCCGCAAAAGTACTCAGCAGGGCAATTCCAGTCTAATGCGCTGAGCCAGGTACAATGGTGGATGGATTTCTACAGGAAGTTTTTGAATTGTGTTTATTACATTCTTAGCAAAATTTTTTAATTCTTCCTAAAACATTTATCACATTTTGTTTGTAAAGAAATAGCGAGTAAATATATGCAAGTGCTTCTCAATATTTATTTCTCTGTATTGCTTATGAAATGAACTGTTACTGGTTTCTTTTTGTGTTTATTTTTAATATGAAAATCATTTCACCAGTCTGAAAAAATAATAATAGCTTTAGTGAAGCTGTTTGAGTGAACAAGGATATGTTTAATGGCTTGTGGGGATCCAAATCAGAACAGCCAAAGCTTGGTACAGAACCAGTGCTAGTGTGGATTTGTATTAAAAGCTAGCTTTAAACACCTATCAAAAATGAATGTTATAAAAGGGAATTGGTAGGAGTGTGGTTAGATAACATTTAAGCTTTAGTATTTAGCCTATAAAATGTTTGTGATTTTGTTTTGTTTTAAATAATAAACTGAGGTTTCTTTCTATAACAAAGATCTCTTATTATTAAAATATCCCTTGTTAGCACTTTAACCTCCCCCTCCTCCTATGCTACAGAAATCACAAATCTAAGCTACTTTGGTTTGAAAAACAAACTACAAAAATAAACAAAGGTCAGACTTAAAATATACTCCTGCCACCTTGCTCTAGTTCAAGATCTGTGGTTCCTTTCTTTCCTGTTCTTTCCTGTCTGTTGAGATTTATTGTAGAGCTTCCTTTTTGTCATTTTTTGTAACATAAATATCTACCACCTTTTTTTCCCTGGAGCAAAAGCCAAATGCCAAGCCGATTCATAATTACAAATATGCCTCACAGTATTCCATTAAGACTATATTTAATAAAAAGAAATCTCAAAATCCCAAAGCTATCACAGCTAATGATGTTTGACGCCTGCTGATTGAAATGATGACTAACAGAATAATAGCGGTTACATGTACTTATTTAGGTTGTCATTTCACGTAATCAAGTGTAAGATATGCATTTAACTTTGACCACAGCAATTCAGTTTCTTGGTGATCAACTCTGTGTGTTAAAGTCTTGTGATATTTTGGGAAAAAATATTAATAACAACAATCTCTAAAGATTAATTGCCCCATATCTAACCATTGATTCCTTACCTTTTTATTCCTAGCAGCCAGATTGAAGAGAAACTTTATGGAAGCACTAATCAATGCATATATGAGCAAAATAAGTACAAACTAGTGCTATTCTTCACTGTAAGAACCAATGTTGAGTTTCTCTGAAGAGGAATGTGTCAGAGAAGGTCCCTGATGTGCTCAGGAGCTTCTCTTGGCCCCTCTCAAACTCTCAGCAGTGTCCTTCTAATACCTTGTGGTTGTTTTACTGTTGAGCCTCACTTAAATCAAAAATAGTGAGAGAAAGCCAAGAGCATGGGCAGGTGGTGGCTGTTTGAGCAATACCCTTGGGGAGGCAAGGTGGGCGTGTTTGGGACACAGCTGGAGGTCTTTGCAGCAATTTTGAGAGGTGAAGCATGATGTAGTGTCAGGAACTGAGGTGTCTTCAACACTCGGTGGTCCTGGAAATGCCATTTTAGACATCAGTGCTCAAATTCCACTTAAAACTTACTTTACTGATGTGTGTTCCACCTTGTATGTGCAGACAAGGGATACATGCAACTAAGCAGGGATCATCTGGATCACTCATCTGAGCCCCTAAAAAGTACAGACAACCATGCAGCTGATGTTTGTGATACATGTAGAAGGGCAAATTAATGGTGTGCTTTTCCTTGCTTTTGCATAATTGCTCACAAAAGTAGTTTCATCTTTGTCTTGACCTCTGATAACAGTGGAACAGGGTTAACTCACAACATCTCACAGCTGCACAGGCACAACTTAAGGATAAAAGAACATTGTAATGCAAGGTGGAAATAGCTGAAAGCAGCATTTGCTGGAGAATAATTTCAAAGGCTGAATTTATTCTGTTTGGCAGGAGACAAACAGTCAAAATGGACAATGCAAAACAATGAAGGTCAGAGGAGATCATTTTGCTATGTCAGCATCCTTTGGTGCTTTAATGAGCATTTTTTGATTATTCATCCAATTATATAATAGTTTAAACTGATTTTACTTGCAAATATAGTGCCCATTCCTGAGGCAGATGTGCCAGAGGACTCTGCAGTTCTTCATTTCCACAATATTTCATGACTCTTGCTAAAGTCATTATAATAGTGGCCTTTACTTTTATAATAAATCCCAGGCATCAGTTATATAATCAGAAATGTAAGAGGCATTATTTGTGAATATGGAGATGATAATATAGACATTTCTCAAAAAAAGAACTTTGGATCCAGGGATGAGTAGTGACTTTCAGGGACTGAGTTAATGGACTACTTGGATTTGTACTGGATGGGGATCTGGTCTGGTGTTGCCCATTATTAATACTCACACAAGAGATTTAAGGAAAACAAAAGTTAAGGTCTCAATGGTTAGATATGGGGCTTATTACAGTAGCCCTGACACTGCTGATAGTCAAGCTCAGCATTTCCCAAAAGGGAGCTTGGTTCTCAGCTCACCTTAATTCCCACTACTAACCCCCACCCCAGGCTTGGGGACTTAAGTCTCTTTACCAAGGTACAATGCTGTTCTGCAGGAGCTTGGGTCACCCTGGGGTTTGGAGCCCCCATACCAGCAATTAAAAGCAATTGGCATTTGATCTCAGGAATATGCCTGTCTTAAGGGAGGATAAAATGTGCTCATGTCTGGTGCTGATGGTGCCCTGTTTTAACTAGATCTGGCAGCTGAAGTTTAGCCATCCCTAGGCTCTTTTTCACAAATTAATTCTGAGCTATTATCCTCACTGGTAGGGGTTTTTTCCCTTTGATCCAGACTAATTACCTTGGCTAGCATTCTTTTCCAGGCTAGAAAAATCTTAACTAGCCTGATTATCTGGTTGTGTTAATTGTGGGTGGTCTCCTTTGTGTACAGCCAGTAGGAGAGTTGTACCAAAGCTCTTTACCTGCAACCCAAAATATCCTTGGAATCAGCCTTTCTGCTCCCTGAAATTGTGGTTTCCGTGTTATTTGCCAAGACGCAGGAGACCGGGCCCCTTCAGCATCAATCACGCCAGTGATTTGAGACACGGACTTGCAAGTGTAGCTAGTGATCTACATAATCTTTCGTTCTGAAATCATTACTGCTATGTTAGCTTGCTTTGATGGAAGGCCAATATTTCTGCTTTCCCTCAGAAATTATTATCAGATGGAAGGAATAAATCACAAGAGAAATTTTTGCATCAAAGCTGCTGAAGCCAGCTGTTATGTGGAATACGGAGACCATCTACTTCTGTGGCATGGTAATGAAAGCTGTTTGATCCAAATGTGGTGGCAGTTTGAAAAGACAATTACAGAATCATTAGCTCAGATTTTTTAGCTGTTTGACTGATTTATTTTTTAGTAGGCAGTTAGTGAATTAATGAAGTAGCAAGCAGTTCCTGGCCTTGTGGAACTTCTCTCTGATTCACATAACCATGACTGTAACTTAGAGAAACTACACTTAGATTAGAGGTTTTCACACCTGGATCATCTTTGCCCAGTCTCACAGCTTATTCTTTAATTCTGTTACCCTATTTGAATGTGATTGTTTAAGTAGCTAGATTTAGATTTGAATACTTTATATTCCAAAAAAACTATTTCAGTTTGGCTGCTTTGTTGCCAAATAATTGAATATAGGTTAGTATGAACTTTCTTGAAATAATAACAATATTTCCTCTTGGATCCATAATTTCACCATGGGACCTTCTAAGGTTTATTCCTCAAAGCTTTCAGTTAGATCAGAAGAATTCTGAGCAGCTGTCCAGGTTCTACCACCACAATGAGCTTCTTCAGCTCCCCAGTGATGCAAAAAGGCTGTGAAGTCACTTTAATCGTGCTCCTGAGGACTCTGCAGAGCAGGTACAACCAGGTCTGTTCCTTTCTCTTCTCTCTGGGGAGGGAAGTGTCCCCAGCTCTGGCAGAGCTGGAGCGTTGGTGTTTTGCAGCTCTGGGCTCAGGGAGGACTGGGGCTCTGCCTGGCTGAACAGAGCTTTATAATCCAGGGGACAGAGCAATAAGCCTTTTGACTGGAACCCTCTTTCCCAAAACAAATCTATTACATCCACTAGAAAAGGTGGAGGTATGTGATATCAGCCTTTTCCTCTTGTGTCACACAGACAGTCGATTGATCTAGCCTTTATTTTCCCAGGTATATGGCATGTATTTCAGGATCCGCAAGGTATTGTATTAGCTCCTAGGCTGTAGTCTGCTAGTAAGAGCAGCTGCTGGGTCTCTTAGCCAAGGAGCAAGAATTGTGTATGCAACGCAAGTTACCTTTATAAATGAAAGAGTTCTGCCCATTTGAGTTTATCCTTGGGATTTAATAGATGTCCCCAAAAGAAAGTAGGTGTCTTGGGCCTTGCACAAAATCATGCTATTGCTAATAATGGCAGTCTTAGGCTCTCTAAAGACCTTCTTGTAACCCTAAAGAGCAAAACTGCTCCTGCAGGTCCTTTAAATGGATTGCTTTCCTTCCCTGTGCTCCAAGGCTGCAGCCAACAGGTTTCAAGATTGCACCCTGCTGACATTTTGCCAATTACCTGTGGTACAAATATAGACTTCCAGGTGTAGTAGTACAGGAGAAGGTATAAAAAACTGCCACATTCCTGAAATCTCCAAACTAAAGGAGCTGAATATTTCAGAATGAGGACTAAGAATATTTTTCTTGATTAAACCATATCTATTGTTCTCTGTGGTGTAAATCGTATTTCTGCACATCAGTGTGTTTGCATGCTACTGGTGGTTACTTTTGTCCCATTTCCCATCAAGAAAGAGCAGCTACAGTCTGAAATCTTGAAACATCTTCCTGTCATATTTAACTAGTAGCACACTTTGCAGTGTAGGGGATTTCTGGGCTGTGAGCTTAAAATCAATTATTTGGGTGATATTAACCTGAGGATTGTGTTTAAGGTAAAAATGTGTGTAAAATAGTGTTTTTAGAGATAAAGCAGTTAGCACATGTCTTCAAGTAATTCATTTTAAATTGATACATGAGTGTTTTTGTGGATTCTGTTGAGTGTTTTGTGTCACATTTGGAGATCTGTATTCTCTGAAGAGCTGCCTTGCATGCTTTCTGTAGAATCAAATTATATCCACTTTTATGGTGGAAACTACCAGCAGTGACCCCTTTCCTCCAGCTGACATTTTGAATGTTCTTTGATATGATGGGAATTATGCAAATTCTGTGATTTTTATAAAAGCTTGAAAGTAGGTGAGATGTTCTGCTGCTGTGGCTGAGGAAATATATCATTTAACATAAGAAACTATGCCTGGCACCATTAAGAGGGTTGGTTGGCTTGAATGCATTTGAATTCTTTATCATAAGAGTTTGTGCTGCTAATGAGGTGCTATTGGGAGTGAAAGCCACTTGGAAGACTTGCTTCATCAGCCATTTTGCATGGTAATGAATCCCCTTACAGCTTGGGGCCCTAGGATTTGCCTTTCCCTCTCCTTCATTGAATGAGCCCCCTTACTGCAGCAGAAGATGCAATTATAGAGCTTTCCTTGAAGGGACTCTGTTTTACTGTACACTTATCTAGCGGCTGTTGAGTGGGCAGAAAGCCATTTCGGGGAGGAAAATGCATACGCTCATTCTGAAGTTGCTCAGAATAGGGTGTTTTAACCACTTAACTTTAAAGCAAAAGCAGTAGAAAATACTTTAATAATATGAATTATATATTTATATCATGCAGTGTAATCCATGCTGTGCCATCTCTTCTCCCACACCTGTACTTCTCCGAGGTTGTTCTCTCAGATGGCACATGCAGCACGTGTGGGTTCGTATTGAATTAAGCTGGGTTCCCGTCCCTTCGCAATGACACCCACCTCGCTCAGCTCTTTCCATCAGGAGGTGGCACAACACAGTGTGGCAGAATGTGGCCCTGAAAGAAAAGCATTTTCCTGACACCTCCAGTCAGAACAGCATGTGAAGAGCAGCCAGACATTTGATCGTTTGTCAAGCTTGTCTGGCAGGCTGTCACATTTAAATCTTAAATCAAAATGGGGTTTGGGGTTTGTGTTGTGGTGATTTATTTTTCTTCCCCAGCACTAACAAATGTCAGGCTTTGCAAGGCAAGGGGTGTGGGACAGCTCTGCACAGCACTGACACTGGCAAGAGCAGCTCTCGTCAACGGGAAAGGAAAAGGTCTTTGGCACTGGATTACAGCAGCACCGTCCCAATAATCTGTATGTCTCATTATTCGCAGTGACTTTCAACGTGGCAACTTAACAACGTTAAGCCATCATTTAGCCCCCAAATCTTATCAGATGTTGATAGAGATAAAAGTTCTACCAAATACTTCTATATAATCCGTGCTGGAGTGGAGGACGGTTTTTAGGTGGGTTGCAGGGAGACTTGAAAAAAATGCCCCAAACTTTCAGCCTTTCTGTAGAAACCTTGTCAATAGAAACCTGGTATCTGTTGCACTGAAACCTGAAACTTCCGAGAGCTGGCTGGTTGCTTTTCTCTAGTTAGATGTACCTTCTAGTGTTCCGTAAATTGTAGAAAAATTTTGCATGGTGCGGAGGGGACTGTGATTAATTCTAAAAGAGACCTTCTTGCCCCTAACCCAAAAATATTTGGCTATTGATTTGGTTTTCCAAACAGTTGCTCTAAAGTGAAATTCGAGGTTTGGGTTGGATTTGATTTTGTGGTGGTAGTTTTTTTGTTTGTTTCTGGTTTGGTTTTGCTTTGGTGGGGGTAAAAATTATTCTCATTTGCTTTGTGAATTGCTTTTGAATTCCTGCTGTTCACATTTTGTCCACATAGTACTAGATTTGAATATGTGTCCCTTGATAGCAACAATGAGGCAAATTTTTATTCCTGGCTGCAAGTCCCTTCATTCAGAAGTGGTTTTTAATTGTGTGGGGCTTCCACTAAACGGAAGATAGCTGGTATTAATTTCTCTGTGGAGCAGCTAATTGTGTTTAATATTCAACCTTGCCTACCATTGAAGTGCCAGAAGCATCAGGGAGAAACGTGAAGTCTGGCTGGAGCAGCTGAGCTCATCCTGGCAACCATTAGAAAAATCTAAAAAAAAGAAGAATCCCCCAAGTTAGGGGTTAGGGGACCATCTCCACAGCCTTTTCCTCAAAAGTACAGGTGGAATTTCTGTTTGTGATACAAGAACAATGTGAGGAGTAATCAAATGTTGTGAAGCCATGGCTGATTTTTTTCCTCATTGAGGAACAGCAGGACTCGGGTAATGTCTCCCAGCCTTAGGCTGGAGGGGCAAAGTGGCCACTTGTTTCCATGGAGATGCTTTTTTAGCAAGACTTGGCCTGGCGTGTCTCTGCAACAGCAAACAGGCTGGTTTCCTTCACTGCTCTTGGAAGGACACAGCGCATAACAGGCAAACTTTCATCCTAAAGCTTGAGGGGAATTTGGGGTGTTAAAAAGTCATTAGCAGATTGGGATTTTACAGTTTAACTCACATTCATAAACGCTCCTTTGTATTTGGAGCTGCAAAATTCCAAGCACAAATGTTCATAACAGTCCTGTGGCTTTACGAAACAAGGGAAAAGCAGCAGATGGGTAAAGTCGGACTTGTAAATGCATAATGAAAGCAGGTTGTTGACTCGGGATTTCTGGGAATGTGTAGTCTTGAAGTCAAGGCCCTTTGCAGAAGAGAGGAAGACGGCACCTTAAAGGGTGGGATGACTGTAGCGGGTTTGGTTAAAGGCATTGTTGTTCTTACCATTCTCTTTAAACTTTTGGTCCTTGCATCTTACGAAACTAATAGGGTGATGCTGGCATGTTAAGATGCATTGAAACAAAAGGAAGTTGATTTCCTTTGTCTTCAGTATGAAATAACTGCGGCTGTGATCTTTTTACAGTAAGTGATTTCAAGTGAAAGACTGTTCCGGATGTGAGATGATGGTAGCAATGGAAATTGAGGGTCTCCTCCCACGGAAATGAATGGAAGTCTTTCTGTTGGCTATAGTAAGAGTAGGATCAAGCTAATGAAGCTAATAATTTGCCCTTCTGTTTGCAAATTAAAAAAAATCAAAATCAAATCTAAAGTTTGGATGGATTTTTCAAGGGAATAGCATTGTGGATATCCACTGATCCTCCATGCTACCTTAAATAAAAGTTCAATTTCAACCATCTTTCAGCTTTTAAGTAACTTTCAAAATCCTTAGGTATCATCTTTTTAAGGAAATTGTGGCAAGAATGAGTACAATGCTTCAGACTCCATCCAGTGTCACCTTTTCTCCAGTAATAAGGCAGGCTTGCTTTCAAGGCCTGCACTTCCAAATCTTCCATTTTTTAAAAGTAATTACTGACAGAGAAACTACAGCAGAGGCTCATTCTTCATCTTTAATTATTTAGGAGAGAGACTACCATCAGCAGGACCCTAAACACAGCCCTAGCAAACCTCACAGCAATTGCTAGGTGCAGTATCTACTGTGGTTTGTTCACAATAAACAAGGCTTGAAAACTCTCAATTACAGATGTGTGTGCAGTGTGTTCAGGACAGGCTTTCAACAGGCCCTTTCTGCCTGGGTGGTGAAGCTGTTTCATTCAGCAGTAAAAAGGAAACCACTCTTGGAATAAGGTATAATTTCCATTTTTCAAGTGCAAGACAAATTTATTCTTGGTAGCTCCCTTGCCTTCTCCTTAACTTCTTGCTAAACTTGTTATCTTTGCATCCTGAGCCTCTGATCTCGACAAGGTCATGAATTTGTGGCTGTGGTTTATATAGCGATAGCGCTGCGGTCTACTCAGAACATGCTCATTCAAAGCCTGTGTGGGGATTAGCAGCCCCAGGAAAAGGAGGCGGGGGTAGACAAATCATGGTAGAGTTTGTATTCATAAAACAGATCAGAGCACCTCTAAATGTAAACTATCAGAAAGTCCTAACCTGAAGAGTGGTGGTGTGGGTCTAAATTTTGTGGTACAAACCAGTATCTCATTGCTGCAGGGTTAATAGTGTCAAGATGATATTTGCATTAGCTAGCTAATTATTTAATTCATTTACATGTTGAATGTCTGAGTTTTATGTTAATTGGGCATATTTCTGGCAAGGAAAAATATAACATCTGACAGTGACATTTAGTGTCATTTGAATCTGGCTAACGTTGAAGTAATGATTTCTCTTCTTGTACTTGGACAAAATAGAGGTATTCAGACTCTTTGCTGTTTGGTAGTGAGTGCCGGCTGGGCAGAGATGAGCAGAGCTCGCTCTGATTTATCTGACAGCCCTGTGCCACTGCTGTCCTGCCATTCTTCTCATGCAGAGAGCTTAAGGATACACTCTTTGTCCTCAGCTTCCCACTGCCTTCCGTTTTGCTCTCTCTAGTCAGCTAGAAGGGAAGGTTTAAAAACAAAAGCACCTGTGTAATTTGCCAGAACACATAACTTAATGATAGTGTTTTGCCTGAGTTATTAGACTGGGGGTTTACATCACATTATTTTAAAGCAATTCCTCAGTGTTTGCTAAAGTTTTTAAACCTGGTGGAGATCTTGGGAAACAGAGCTCCCTCATTTTAGTAATTAAATGGCAACAAACGGAACAAAACTATTGCTTTCGCTGCCACTTCTGTAAAAAGGAAATAGCATGAGGTGGTGAGCACGTAGGTTGGTTTGTTTGCAGGACATGAGCTACAGAGAAAGATTAGTTGATCTGAAAGCCAGAGACACAGAGATGATGGATGATTTTTATCTCTGCTGCTTTGGTTCACAAGACACTTACGCACGTGACTAACCTTAAACACCTTGGACAAAATCGTTGCTCCACAGAAGTCAATATAATTGAGCTCTGGTTCCTCCAGCACAGGCAATACATCATCCATTGCATGCACTGGCATTCCAAGATGTGTCGCATTGGAACAGGTGTACTTTTTATTGTAAATTGGTGTGCACGTGGAGAGATTTATCTGCCCTCAACTATGGAGAAGGAAGAGAATTCCAGTAGCTTATGGTATCTTAGAAAATTACAAATATCCATTCAGCAAACAGTAGGTATGAGCCTTTGATGCTGCAAATGAGCTATGTTTCATTCATTTTGATGGTTCTGTGCCAGTTTGCTGAAGGACAATTTTTAGAATTTTCCTCGGCCCCTTTGATTCTCATTATTCCCAAAAACTACTTGGAGCAAGCAATGGGCAGAGCAGAGCCTGCGTTCCGCCTCTGGCATAGACAGCAGCCCGTGAGCTGCTGACAGGAATGGGGGTGGAGTTACGTTGATGGTAGCAAGTCTGGAAAACCCACCCAAAAGGGACTTTTACATTCCATACAAAATATGCATAGTTTGAGACAGTGATTTAGACAACTAAGCAGCTTCCTTTTTGAGGAGTCATTGACTGTATCTATACCTCACTGAACAGAGCTCCAGATACAATAATTTGCCCGCTATTGACAAGTCCTCAGGTTGAAGTAAATTAATTTAGTCAAGCTCATTGATTTTTCACCACTTATGAAGAAGAGATCTAGATACTGCAATCACAAGCCTTCTCTTTGAAGGGTCATGTTCTACTTTCTCTGAAGGTAATTCAAGAAAGGTAACTGTATGTGTATTTGATGAATTTTCCCAAAGAGGACCCAGTTCACTGCACTTAAAATAAGGGTGACTTTTTCCTTTTTGAAAATCAGTGAGATGTTGTCATGGAAGTCATAGAGATTACACAATCTCAACAGACCAAACAGTAAATCTGTGAGTAAAACACCAGGAACAGGTATTTTACAGCTTCAAAGAGTGTTTGTGTTCTGACTCTTGCCTAGAAATACAGTGTAATCAGAACTACAGGATGGAATTCATCTCAACGTGTCTAAGAGAAACACTGCTCATAAATGATGACTTGTGAGCCTACAATACCTTTTAGTTAGGAAAAGATGAGATAAGGTGCCTGTGGGCAGACAGGGCTCCAGCAGAGGAGGGAAGTGGCTGGTGCTGCACCGAGTGCCTCTTCTACAAGGCACTCAGCCTTAATTCTGAGGATGTCATGTTCCCATCACGATTTTCTGTTGAGTGATGCCACTAGATTGATCTTCCTCCTGCAGTTTGCTTGGATACGCCAGAATGAGAGTCTTTCTGCTGTGATGGTGAAACACAGTGTTTTGTGTAAGAGCCAGTCAAAGTCTCTGAGCAGGGCTCAGGAAATCAGTTTCCTGCTTTCTCTATACCCCAGTGCTGCAGAGCTGTTGCTCTCAAAAAGGCCGTCTCTTTCATTCCTTCTACCCTGCAATCCCCCCAATCAGCCAATCATGCTATTGTACTGATAAAATAGATCTGTTATTTAGCTATAGATATCTCAATTATTGTTATTCTTGGTTGGTCTAGTTCTTTTCATTATTACTCTTCTGAGAGGGATTAAAATTGGCCTGATATTGAATGGTTCCTATATCAATAAAGGTGGAGATGTATTTGTGTACAGAATAAATGCAGCTTTGCCTAAATAATAAATCAGTGGAGCGAGCTGTCCTTGCAAGCCGAGCATGTGCGAGTGGTTAATGCCAGGGACTTAGGGACCTCTTAGGACCATGAGTGCTAACCCTGGGTGGCTTTCTGACTGACATTCACTCATCAGAAACGGGTTATTTTCTGCACAATTTATTCAAGCTGATTGGAAAAAAATGATGTAAAGCAGTTATTTATCTCATCTGTGTGGAACTTGTTTAGAAAAAAATCAAAGAACCATAATGTAGATTGTATGGAGCATACAGGAAATGGTCGTGTTAATGACTTCATTTTACATTTGAGAAATTATCAAAAATGGATGTTGCATCTGACATTAATAGGCCGGTCTGTTCTGCATCAGCCCCATTTATACACAAGTGTTCAGTACTTTGGGTTACTCTGTAGGCATTCCTATAGTGCCATATTGTTTTGTATTTTTATGACTACTTATGCCATAGCTTATTGACACACCTTTTGTCCTCATCTGTCAATAAAATTGCTGATCTAGGCAGCATGGTCATGCATTAATCAAGGTCATTAATTACTCCAAAAAAAACCTTTTGTGATAAGGGTGATGTAACTACAATTACCTCTCAATTAAGTGTGGGAAAGGTGTGATAACTGCTGATTGACGTAGTTAAAGACTTTAACATTCTAGTGTATGGTGTAATTGCAATGTAGTTAAATTGCGTGGATTTCTAATATGAAAAGTACTTCGTGTATCACGTGGCAATAATAGATGAATCAGTCATACTAGCTTTCCAGAGTCATTACTCATACTGTACCAAACCCCCGAGTTTCCAGCGTTGTCACTGCTCAGTGCGTAATGCACAGCTCCTGGCTGCTCGCCTGTTAGACACAGAAGGCCCGTAAAATGGACGAATGTACAGAGTGCATTAATAGTTTCAGTGATATTAATACACCCAAAGTGATTTGGGTGCTTCTGATAAAATGGTTATATATGAGTTTAGGAGTAAAAATTCCAGCTTTCTTTTTGAAAGTATCTACCAAAGAACACGTACATTGTAAATGGAATCACTTTGCCATTGCTTTGACTTTATGACAGAAGTGTGAGCATCTAGAGAAGGGAAAAGAAAGCCATTCAGCTCTCAGATTTCTTCAAGAATGCTGTATTTGTATGTATAAAGACACAGCTGCTACCTGGAGCTCTTTATGGGAGATATTAAGAAACGGTTTCCATCATAGGTGGGTTCAAAATGTTGTATAAGTTTAACTTTTGTAGGCAGCAAAACCCATTCTTTTTTTTCATGACCAATAGCAGTTTTCTAAAAGTATGAAGGAAAAAGAATCCCGTCCTCCTCTGGTGCTGAGTGCTGAGGCTGGAAAAGAAATGAAAACGTTCTCCCTTTGCACAAGACAGTAAGCGCTGAGTTATTGCCTGTTCCTATTGCTGGTGGGGACACTTTTCTCTGGGCTGTCTCTGCAGGCTGCCAGCATTGCTGCTGCAGGAGAGACGTACGGCCAAATTCATCCTGAAGGCAGTTTGCTCAGGTTGAACTTGCCTCTAAGTAAAACAATATTGAAAGTTTCATCCTGAAATCATGCAGGCTTAGGTCAGGTGTGAATTAAGGCAGAGTGGCAAAGCTCGAGGCACGGGAGTGACTGCAAGGGAGCACACAAATCATCTCCAGCTTTCCAGTGTTGGAACTGTCTAGGAAGATATCTCTTACTATTTGTAGTCATGTAGAAGCACCCTCCAGCCACTCTTTCTTCAAGGTTTTGGAGGCATTTTATGAACAAGAAAGTGATATCTGCTAGGCTGCCAGCAGTTGTCTTCAGAGTGATACAAAAATAATCACTTTATGCCAAGTTGAACTTGAACGTGTTGAATTTAGAATACAAGGGCTCCAAATAATCAAGCAAATTAGAACAAAGACTGATTAGAAAACAGACGTGCAATCAGATCCAAATGCTCTCTGCTCGATGGGCAAAGAGATCAGAACAAAATAATGTTGCGCTGCAGAAAAATAAAAGGAGTTTGAACCATAAAGCAACTGCAAACTTGCTCGGCTAATCTTTTCCCTGCTCTTTTTGTGCCTGTGTGGTGAACAGGACCAGCACAGAGCCCCCAGCCCACCAACACCCATGTGCAGACAGATGCAGAGTGCACTGCAAGGAACCATTCCATGGACAGAAGGGGAGTTGCTGCAGTGTGGGTCTCTCCCAGATTGGCATCCAAATTGTGTCTCCTTGAAGCTGTGTGTTGTAGACGGAGAATTCACATGGCATGAGGCATAAGGTCTTTATCATTTTATTTAGAAAACGGCATGAACTGCTCTGTTTTCGCATGTCTTTGAAGTTACAACGGTAGTAATCTTAAGTCAGCTCCAGAGATTCTTCTGACGCTTATTTATACTGCCAGCCTTCTGGACACCACCACCACATTCCTTCTATATCTGAGGCGTATAACTCTTCAAGAGCTATTAGTGAACCAGTATATTAATTCAGTAGTTGCTGAAAGATGGAATGTGAATGGTACAGCTCCATGCTACTCTAACTGGACATGAGCAGATACATTCCTTTCCCTCAAAATCCTCATTAATTTCTTGATTTGTTTGGGTACAAGTGTCTTTTAGCCACCAGACATCAAAGGCACAGACTTTTATATACAAAATAGGCACTTCAGTAATTTTTCCCCCTATTTTCCATGGCGTGTTGTCATTTGTTGTTGGAAGTCCTTAAAACTTATTATTTGAGAACTTTAGAGTTGTCTTCAATGCGTGAAATAGTAAATCAAATGTTTGAGACTCTAGTCGCCCTGTTTAAAGATGGGCTTGCAGAGGTGAGAGGTGATCTCTTAGTTAAGGATTTCTTGGCAGATTTTTGTTGTTGTTCTGGTTTGGTTTTTAAAGGGAAAAAAAGAAGAGGTGGGGCAGTGGCTAGCATATAGTTTGATTCCTTTCAGTTGAAGTACTACAATATATTTGTTTTCAAAGGTGCATTATGAGCTTCGTGTTCTGGGGAGTATTGGAGGAATTATTTGCAGCTTATTCATGTGAGTTCTGTGCCCGTAAAACTGTCACAGACTGTCAGTGCAGCCCAGGGCCAGTGTAGTGCTGAATCTCCTGGTTCTTACTGGCTGATTTTTACATTGTTGTCATGTTGTTTAGTTGTCTGATTAGTTTAGAAAAGGGTCTGACTTTATAGACTAATCACCCAAAAAGAGAGAACTTTTTTTTTTCCTTGTTTTCCTTTTAAATTAAAAATTTCCCCATGTTTTCCTACCCCATACTAATACATTCATCAGGCATCATCCTGCCAGATTCCTTCTTTTTAAATTTCATGGTTATAAGCACCTGCTTATATTTTAGTCAAATTAAGAGTATCTTTTTCCTTCTCCTTCTTTCCCCTCTGCCCCATCAAGCAATTTGTTTTCCTTATTTGTATTTTTTTGGCCAAATAAAGCAATTTGAGTTGTTGCCAGGTTTGCTTCACTTTGAGCTTATATTATTCAGGACTGAACATTGCAAAACACTTCCACAAATATCTCCTGTTATTGATTTATTTTTATAAGAATGTTCAGCTTCTGCCAAACACAAGAGGGACTTTAACTGGAACAGAGGTTCACAGAAGTGTTAGAGGTAGAAGTATCCATGGAAACAAACTTACTGCAGATGTTCAGAGATTCTTCAGTCATCCCAACCAGTATTGGCTCACCTGCCTTGAAGACTCTCAGCTAAACAGCACAGCTTTAGCTCTGTTTAATGCCAGTCTCCAAGCAAACTGTTGGCAGATCAAACAGGTTCCCTTTACAGGACAAATACGATTGAATAATTGCAGTAAAATGATGGATCCAATACCCTGATATCATCTTTGTAGGAAAAAAAATAATAATAAAAAAACCCCATGCAAAACAACAATGACAAACCACAAACCAAAACTGAAGTTTTCCTAAAAGTTTTATTATCTCAAGTTGCATCATTAGCTCTACTTCCTCCCATTTTCCTTCCTTTTTTTTTAAAAAGCAGCTGTGTTAAATCCTTTAATTAACCTTCAGCATTCCCTACCTTCATCTCAGGTATTCCATAGCAGTGGCAAGCAGTTCCACTTACTTCACAGCAGTGCACAGGCAGAAGATGGACAAATATACGAGAAGAAAGCAGGATTCAATGGCTCAACACATTTCTCGTAATCCAACATTAACCAGGCAACATGTAACTACAAATACAGGAGGATAAAATAATATATTCTTTATTGAGGAATGTCAACGTAACTCATGGATCCTAAAACTGCAGTTACTTTTCTTATAAAGACATCAAATATGCTAAAGGCTTCTTGGATAACCCATAGTTTATTTTAGTTGTTTGTTTTTTTGTTTTGGTTTTTCCTATTTCCCATCTTGTTTGCTTCCCTCCTTAGTTCGGTTTAGTGCATGAGTCTCTATGATATGCATTTGTTATATGGTCGTTCACATAAGCTGAGGGAAGGATTCAGCAGGAAGACGCCCTCAGTGTGACCAGTGATTGCTCTCAGCCCTCTGTAATTGCACACGTGTTGGATCCCGAGAGCCACGTTAGACTCTGCTGCTTTCCAGCCGCCTGTTCTTCCAGGAGCTAATGAGAGGCTCTTGCCAATTAGAGTTGTTCTCTGTAAATGGGACAGTGAAAATTAATGGGGTTTGCCTGGCAACAGGTCAAAGATCTTTTTAACTTCCTTCTTTCTGTTTAACCGATTGGCTCGCTAATGCTGGAAATCAATTCTTTAGAGAGGGATTCTTCATTGTGTCTTAATTTATGGCAATTAGATCACATACTCTGAAACAGCTATGAAGAAATGAAGCTTTATTTATTGTTTACTGAGTAAATCTTCATGGTGTCATATTACAGAAAACCTTTTGGCACCAATCTGAGGAAAGTGAATTAGGTATTCACAATTTAACCCTTGACATGATGTTTAAAAACAAACCAAAGTTAAAAAAAAAAAAAAAAAAAAAGTCTAGACTGTGTTTATATGTGTTTAAGGCTTTTTTTCCCTAAAAAAAATTGAGTTCTTAAAATGTAGTCACTGGCTCTTCATGCCAAGACTAAACAATTATTTTTCCGTCAAAGAAATCTGTCTCCCCCTCAAAATTACTTCTGTTTCAACCTGAAAGTAAAATTGGTTTGGAGATGATCAATTACAACTCGTTAATATTAGTCCAAGACAGCTGTAATCTTGTAATTGTCTTCAGTAATGGGGTCCCTGTAGACCCTGATCATTCAACTGGCAAAACAAATGTGCTCATTTTGACATTAGACATGAAATATATTCCTGGGACTTCACTGAGATTCAAAAATGTCGTCTGTGAGTAAAGAGGGAGTGCTGGAGCCTCCTGAGCACATACAGCTGGACACGGGTTGTGATCACCCAGTGTCACCCAGCCCAGTGTCACCAAGAGCAGGGATATGGATTTACATTAGAACATATAGTGCATTGGTATTCGGTGGAACCCAGCGCGTCAGGGAGGGGGAAGTGATTGCAGAGCATTACAAATGCATGATAAATGTAATTAATAGATGCGCCCCACAAGGACTGATTTAGCTATAGAAATTGTTCCTAGATAATTCACAACAATGCTGGTTTTGTTAGGTTTCCCATCATCTGGTGGGGTTGTGATTAAGCAATTTACATTATAAAGGACTGAGAAATGTAGTCCCTAGAGTCAGCTTAATTTTTAGTAGTTATTATGGTAATTAATAATGGTAATTTTTTTGTACTAGTGGGTCCCACCCTTTCAATTAGCTGGGCATGAGATGAGGGTCTCTTGGCAGAAAAGAAGGAAGAAAAAGTGCCCTTTGGTTTAGTTTGCTCATAACCAGCCCTAGAGACGACTGGAATTAAGGCAGAAAGGAAATCAGTGACAGGCCAGTGGTTGCTATCAGCCATTTGTAGCTGGTATTGTTGTTATAGTCTTATTTTTTCAGTAGCAGTTGCATAATTTGTTGACTTCATTAGCTCGGAGTAGCTGTCTCTAAACCCGCATTTTACTTTGAGTCGCTATTGCTTTACCAGACAGAAGAAAGCCTTGTGTGCCCAGCAGCTGTATTGGCCAGTGTAACAGGCCTCCCTCTCTGCCTGCAAGCGTGTTCAGAACAGGAGAAAATTGATTAAAGAGACTTGCTCATGGGAAAAATCCATTCTGCTTCTTTGGAAAGCAAGTACAGAGATGCGTGATGAATTTGGCCGAGCAAGCACCTGAGACCAAAGCAATGGACAGCCAAATCGGATATCAGTCACTTTGACCTGGGAGGGTGGTGCCTGAGTGACCTTGGGAATGGAAGTTTTCTGGAAAATAATGCTCAAACCCCTTAAAAAGATAGATAAGGGGATGCTGAAGATAGTAACTGCTAAGGTGGGCACAAAGAAGTGCCTGTGCACACCTTTATAAAACTTAGACATTGCATGGACTTAATCTACTAACATTTTCATGGCTTTCCTACCATCAGTAAAAAACTGATGTAATTTCCTGCAAGGGGTTTCTCATGGTAACACGCTTAACTCCAACTCCAGCCGCTGCCCGTGCAGCCTCCCCGCTCCAACGCTCCATGGTCTGCTTTCTTAATCATCATCTTACCACCTTAGCTACTTCAGAAGCACTTCTACTCTTTTAGATAATTCAAAACCCATTAATTCATTTTATTGATCTTGACTTCTTCCTTTTATGTTCCTCCTCCCAAAAAAAGAGCTGCTCCTCGGTGAATCCTCGCGAGCTGTGGTGGCGCAGATCCAGAATGGGGTTTCTGAAGAGCTGTGCTGTAGGAGGTAGGAGGATGCTGACTCCTGAATCATTTATCACAGCATTAATCAACCATGCAATAGTTTCCTATTGCAAACTCAACCTTTGTCATCCTGAAATATTGATACTGGGGAGATTTAAATACTCTGCAAATACATGCCTGGTCACGGGGAAAAATGAAAAATGCCAGTCTCTGATTAATGACATTGAAGGCATTTGGACAGTGGAGAGCTGAGTGTCTGATGCTCCCACCCTGAACTTGGGGTGTTTCAGTTGTGCATCCCAGGAATGAGCTGGGAGCTGGTGGTAAATCCTGCAATCGAGGGACTTTCCATTTCCCGCAGCATCCCATTGAAATGGAATGGGAGGAGCTTGCATTTTGCAGACTATTGGGTGTGTTGGATTTATTCTTCCTTCTCTTTTCACAAACCAATAGCTGAAATGGTGATTAGGAGCATATTCACTCTTGGGAAGTTTTGCAGCTCTCATACTTCAGCTGATGGAGCTGTTTTCCCTCCTTGAGGCTTAGCGCAGTCACAATCCCATTTGCTTTTTATTTTGGTTAATCAAGCCAAAGTCTTTCAGTTCCCAGTTTCCTTCTGTTCCCAAATTACCCTGATAGCCCTGTTCAAACTGGTTTTAGTTTCTGACTTTCATACGGCTCTGGTAGCCTTTGTTCAGAGCTTCAAATGAGGTAATTAGGCCCTTCTACAGCAGCTTGAATGCTGAAAATAATTCTCATAAATTCCATTTTTCCTTTTTGTCAGTCTGAGATCACCTCGGTTGTTCTTCAGCTAGTTTTCCATTGACAAGCTTATGTCAGAAAAGTTTCCTACTTTCTGAGACGGAACTTGCACCTTATACTGTAGAGTTTTACCCCATTCTGGTTTCCTCCATCATTTGTAAGCGTAAAGGAAATAGGCAGTTGACAAATATTGCTAATAAAAGTGTGTTGAGAGTGGCTCAGAAAAGAGCACTCTTTCAGTAATTCAGGGTAACAAAAATAGATAAAGCAGATAAATCCGAGAGTAGAGTTTTTAATTTTATTTCGGAAAAAAATTCTATGATTATTTTACACTTTCTACTACTAAGTGGGGGAGAGCAGCAAAAAACCCAAGCTCCCGGACCATGTTAACCACATTCCAAACCAACCTAGGAATAAGAACATTCTGGCTTCCACCCTGCAAATCGGCTAAACTTTTTGTGTGGGGGTGTGTTTGGGGTTCTTGTTGGTTGCTTTCTTGTGGTTTGTTTTTGGTTTTTGGTGGATTCGCTTGGTTTCCTCAAAATAAATCCAAATCCAAAATGTTTTTGTCACACTTCACTCTGGTTGAAATTTGGTATTAGACTTTAATCACCTACGTAGTCAGATCCCCTAGGCATTGTTTTAAAATCTCAGTGATAACCCTGAATTCTGTAACTACACTTAATCAAGTAATAGTTTTGAGATTTGTCTCAGAAGCTTGGAGTCTTTTCATGTTGAGAGTTTGGCTTTGTCCCTTTTCTGCCAGCTCTACCTGAGCTCCCTGTGGGGTTTGCTCTGAGACAGAATTTCTCCCAAAACGTAGCCCACAGATTGAAATTCAAAATGTCATAGTTAACTGCTACAACTCAGGCAAGATCCCTACAGCAAAATGCTCCAACTCAGGTGCTGCTGAGAAGACAACAGACGCTTTTACTGTGGCATATATCAAGAAAACTGCATGTCATTGGTTTTAATAAAGTCCACATTTATTTTTTTTTAAAGTAAATAATCTCCAAACTGGATTTCTTGTCAGAGGGATATGTGAGTGAGCAGAGGTTGAGCAGACGAAAATCCTGGTATTTATAAGCTATTTTTAAAAAGCAATATACAGATTGCGATATGTCTGCTGAGACCTTGATTCTTCTTGCGTGTCAGCCAAATAAAATTAATATTGGAAGAAATAATTTTGCTGAGAAAAGGAGGTGAATTTAGTAGTCGGAGCTGAACTTGTACCTGCTACATAATACGGCAGTTGAGGTTCTGTTTACATACGTTATGCTTAGGTAAAACAGCACTAAACCATATACTCCTGTTTTGTTTTCTGCACAGCATAATGTTGGAGGAAATAACTTGAAATTTAATTTCCAGATCTGCTCTACAACCAACAGAGTGCAAAAGGGATAACAAGAACTTTGCACTTGAGCAAAATCCTTTTGGAGTATCTGATTTAATAATACAGAAGAGAAAATAAAATTTCCTCCTAGGTTCAGGGTTGCTATAAATAGACATAACTTGGATTTCTGTCGGCCATTCTTATGTAGGCCATTCTTATTTAGACAAGAGTCTGTCTCAGATTTATTTTTTGTGAACTTTTTTTGTGTGATACCTAAAGGCCCATCAAGAAAGTAAGTCCTGGTAAGTGATGGTGCTGCAAAGACTTGTTGTAATACTTAGTTGGATCACAAAGCCCAGTATGCTCCAGGATCTGCCACTATCATAAGAGGTTATTAATTTTACATTACTTTAGACCAAGATTAATTACAATGGGACTTTCTGGGCAAGAAAGACCTGTTTGCATCCATGAGTGTGTTTTAAGTCTAAGTTGTAGCTTTTTCAACAAGAAATATCAATAATAGGAAACAGGTCCTCAACTGGGATTGGAAAAATTATTTCACAGCAATTTTTGTGAGCCAGATTTTTTGATCATTTTTTTTTTATAGCCAAAGATGTTTCCTGGCACATGAAAAGTCTGTTTTGAAGAGGTATGCCTGATGCATTTGCTGTAATGACTAATTAACGTCTTTGTGCCAAGAACAAGTCTTGAAGCTTTGTTGTAATTCAGCTTCGTTGATACAGCAAATTTGTCATGCATCCCCCTGCCATACTGCTGAAGCACATAAATGGGGCCCTTGGTGTTTCGTGATGTTCCATGACTGCTTGTTTCATGACAGAGGAAAACATGTTGCATTAACATGAAGAAACTAATCCTTTCTAATTCTTTAATTTTACCATATTCAATATAAGCAGGACAATTAACATGCAGCAGGGAATGGTCTAGATGACCAATCAACTCCAAATAAATGTGTTCTTGTATTACTCCCCATACAGCAATGCGAATATTAGATTAAGTTTTAGGAGTGAATTTTATGGGTGTCTGAGTTTGAGTAATTTAAGATGAAATAAATTAACTGAACTTTAGCTGAAGTGTTGTTGTGAAATCTCCAGCTGGTTTTGTCTCCCTTGTGCCCGCAGTCGGTGCCCCCGTACGCACCCCAGAATTCCCAAGCAGTGCCACTTGCGTTGAACCACACACAAACCAGGGCGAGTGTGCAGACAGACCCGCGGGCCTTGCTGAACACTGTAGGTTGAGTTTGTTCTGTATTATTTTCACGTTGTATGTATATCCAGACAAATACTTCTGAAAATCACTCAAGGCTGTTGAATTAATACCAGAATCAAACAACCTTTAAATTAATAGCGAGTAATTGGATGCATTGCAGACACTAATTAAATCTTTAAGCAAAGCCGCACACCTGCCTGCTGGTATCTGTCACCCAGAGAGCGCGTTCCGTACACGTGTAGCCGACGTGCTGACAGCACCATCTCACAGACCAACATTTTGTGAGGTCTCCTCGTTTTTCCAGACATCCCTCTAAATTTGTCCCTGGTCTCTTCTTCTTGAGAACCACTTTCGTCCATGCAAACTTATTAGCTAGACTAAAAAAATTCTGCTTGTAAGTCATCAGTTTATAAATAAGGAGGTTGATATATCATATGAACCAGTCTGGGGAATAGTATAATAATAGTAAAAGCAATTGTGATTGTGCATTCTCAAAGCCCTTTACAATGATGACCTACAAAAAAGGGTCAGCTCTGTGGCTCAGGAAATACATAACTGTTTTCCAAATGGTCATGTTAATACAGAGGAGGAATTAATAGTTAATTATAACCTTGCAGAGAGACCAAGCTGCTGTACAACTGCAGTAGAGAGAAAGAGATCTGGAAAGAACAGAGAGAGAAAAGGAAATGAAACAACTGCAGAGTGGAATTTTTCTTTCAAACTTTACGAAGGTTATTTGTTATACTTGAGGGTATGAGGGGAAAGATTACTTTAATGAATGTCATGTGCCTTTGATTTACCTACTTGGTTTTAGTCTTTTACTATTGAATTACCCCAAGAAAAGTCTGTTCAGGACAGCAGGCAGGAAATGAAGCAGCAACTAGTGATAAAAGAGGCTTTGGGGAAAAACACATCAAGGACCCTTCAGGAAGCAGCGCGATATTCTTACTTAAGAAATGTTTGCCTGCCTGATTCCAGTGAGGTTAACAGCCTTTTTTTTGTTTGGTTTCTTATTTGTTTGATTTCCTGCTGCCCTAGAAGGCTGGAGGCCAGAGCCGCGCTAAAGCCGGCAGCTCAAGTGCAGCCACCTTGGACAGATGAACATTGATAGGTGATGCTGTTTAGACAAACTTCTGTTAGAAAACTTCCTGGCTTTAATCCTTTATTAGTTTGCAGAACGTTTTTAGATGTCATTTTGCAAAGTGCTATTTGGAATCACTTGAAGTGAATGTAACAAGCAGAGATGCAAAATGTAAATGTTCCTGGGTGGGCTTTAGGTTTGGTTTGCTGATGGCGTAGAAATGAGTACATGAAAATTAATTGCATGAGAAAGCTAGGATTTGGCAGAGGAGTTGTGACAGTTGCTAATGTTTTGGTTGCTTTCAGTTCACGCTGCATCTGAAGTGCAGCATGAATGAGCACCTTTCAAAAATGTTGAAACCAGTGGATGGTTTTGAAGGGCTGCTCCATGTATTAAACTAGACCTTTATCTGCAGGGGTCCAAGTCTAGAATCTCCTTACGGCACAAAGGTGACAGCAGGATTTGGCCCTATATTTTAAGAAAACACTGCCACATTCTTATTTGCACTCGGCCCCAAAACCTGCTTCTTTATGTCTGGGTGGTCTCCATGAACCACTAAGGACTTCAGAGGTGGTCCTTGTATTTGAGAGCCAGTTCTGCTATTTCTGGTGTACTTGTGGCAAGAATGTGACTTATCGACAAGGGCCACTGAAATCAAAGGAGCAAGAGTAGCAACCACCAGCTGCAGATGTGTCTCACAGAGCTGTAATAAACTTGTGTGTCAGTGTCATATGTCTTGCAATGATAAGTTTGATGCTGCAGCATTTAATAGTTCTCTACCAACAGTAAATCACATTTCGCTTCACACTGTGAAAATAAATCAGAAGGAGAAGGTATGATGCCCAGGAGTGTTTCTTTGCTTGGTAACAAGTAAAGGGGGAAATGCCAGTTATATTAGCAGTTCTGAAGTCTGTGACTCTAACACTTGATCGACACGTTCTGTGAGCACTGCCAGGGTTTCCCCTTATCTGGTCGCAGATGTCCTGACTTTTCTGTCTTAAATCAGAGCTGGTGCTCTAAATAACAGACTGTGTGTTTGCATGCAAAGTAAATGCTCTGAAGTGGATCAGAGGAGCTACAAAAGGGCAAAGTAGCGTATTTCAAAGAGAATTGCAACAGTAAAATTTTATCCAGTTGGAGCATCTGACTAGCAGATGGTAAGGAATAAATTGACAAACGTGAAAACCGTGTGGATGTGTCAGGGGAGCTGGTTACCAGCAGGTAAAGTGTGGGACTTCTGTAGCATAAACCATAATCCAGTCTGTAAAATAGCAACGGTCATGATGCTACCATAAACATGAGGGTTGTTATGATCTCTGCACGCAGCTCCAGCAGCTCTTGGGTGTCCAGGGCTACAGGGGCAGCAGCAGGAAATAATTGAGACTTTTTCCTGTTGATACTCCTGATGTATCATCTTATTGATAGTGTCAGGAAAATGGTAGGGAAGGCTTGAGAAAAATGCACAAACACATCCTTGCTGTAGCTTTTTTAACAGGTCAGCAAGCTAGAGCTACACGGAGCTGCAGGAATGACTTAAACTGGAGGAATTTACTATTTTGATTCTCAGGGGCCCTCTGTAGCATCTGGGCTTAGAACAGCAGTAGTAATGACAACTTTTTGGCAAGTATATATATATATAAAAATCTGATAAATGCTTTTTTCATGTCTTATATCATTATCTCTTGTTTACCCCAAAGAAGGTGGAATGTAGGGAAACTTGCTGATTTTAGGTCTTATTTCTTTAATGGCCTTCACAGGAAAGAGAACAGGCAGAGTAGCTGTAATGTTTAGTTTGTGAACAGGTAATACATTAGCCCCAGGAACTGTGCTTTTAATTATTAGTCACAAACTGTACTTTCAAGGCCATTAAGAATTAGAGGAAAATTGTATGTGCACAAAGCTGACAGCTCTGCTTGCAGAGAGAGGAGGTTGCGTAACTGGGCCAAGACAATGAAAAGCTGTTGTTGAAATTGAATTCACGTGTATGTGGGGAATTGTATTTTCCAGTCAAAGATGTAGAGATATATCCCTCAATTACAGATGCATGTACAGCAGAGGACTTGTTTTCACCTCCTCAGGAGTTTTATACGTCTTTGCCTTTAAGATTGTGTGAATAACTTGCAATGAATAGTTTTTCTCTTCCTGATGTGCCTGTGAACAGCCTGCAGAACTGTTCATCACACTTGCATGGAGCAGGGCGGCACTGCATGCTACTGAAATGCAGTTTAAGCCATAACCTTGAAATGTTTGGGGCTGCTGGAGCTGCCAGAGCCATTCTGCCTGGGGACACCTTGGGAGATAACCACGGAGCCTGGGTGACCTTTCAGTTCTCCTAGAATAAGTTAAGATTAATTGGACTATAACTGGTGACCTGATCATCTGTGTAATATCACTATGGTAAGAACATTAGGCTCAAACATGACACATTCAGCTCACAAGAGGAGGGATGCAACTCTTCATATCATTAGCCAAACATCACACTTTATTTCCTAGGGTTGTTTGGTCTTTTTTCCATGTTCCCCCACAAATGTGACAAGCATTAGAGTTTTCAAAAGCCTTTGCAAGTTTTTAGACATAAGAAAAGTTCTGGAAAATAAATGTCCAGTGTTCTGTTATAAAGAAGTGCTCCTGAGAAAGCACGAGGCGAGCCCTGGAAGGGAGGGGGCGAAAATGACAACAGCTGGAAAATTGTAGATAATTGTAATAGGAAAAGCAGCAAGAGGGATTAAAGCCAATTCCAGGAACATCTTGTGCGTTGAAGCATGCCTGTTCTACGGTATATCCTTAGTTGCACTGGTTTTCATGAGACATAATCACACACTTGAAGCTTTCATAGAGTTCTTTCTTTGAAGTACTTTTCCATATCAGGTTTTAAAGAAGCAAAACCACTCGTATTGCTATTTTGTTTCCTTCCAGCATTGCAGAGTAGTACTGTCCCATCCATCCTTAGGCTTTTTACTTATATCTGTGGCGTTTTGCACGGATTTCACTGAAGTCAATTAAATTAATCTGGATTTACACCCACACTGAGAGACTGCAGAACAAGAATTGCTACATCTTATTTTTATGTGGTGTGTCTTTTCCAAACACAGGCCTTGCCTACGAAGGTGTGGGGGTATCTTTTAGGAAGCGAGTGTAGGACCAGGTGACGGCTGAGTTCCTGTCCAGCTTGAACTCCATCAGCCAGCCTTATCTTTCAGTCTTTACTAGCTGAGCAATGGCAGCTTGTCTGTCTGCTGTTGACTCAATGATTAGTGCAGAATAAATTTATTTCCTGTGTTTTCCGGTAATGGTCCAGCTTAAAGAAACATCTTTGCTTACTACTGTAAACACTGAGCAAACACCACCTGGCTGGTTAAGAGAGAAGATATAAGTCAGCTGTATAGTTCCTGGAGCTCAGAAGGTAGGATGAGAGCAGAGGACCTTGGAGGTGATGTTAAGGACCCAGTGTCTGACATGGTGTGGGAAAGGTGATACACAGGAGAGCTAAAAATATTTTTTTGCGGATAAATATGGAACAGATATCTTGTTAATTATGCATCTTTTAAGTTTGGTTCACAAATTGTCTTAATAGTATATAATCATGATTTAATTAAAGGTAAATTAGCATTTGACTTTGAGTTTTCAGTTGGATAAGTCTTCTGCGTTTCTGGTTTGTTGCTGTCATGGAGCTCATCTTTTTCACCGTGGTTTTTAGGTCACTAATGTGAGAGCATTGGGCACCTTTTTTTTTGTATAATTTTATTTTGTAAGACTTAACCTAAATCATGACATTAAGTAACATTACTGTCAGGCTGGTGAGAGTGTTTTACTAGTTATTAAAAGCATATGTGGCATTTTACTCTTTCCTTCAGGCACAGCTGGTCTGTTGGTGCTCTGAGTGTCTGGATTTGTGCCCACAGAGTCTGTATTATTGATCACAGGTATTTCCTCACAGTTGGTGTTTGTGGCACAAGTACCTCACCTCAGCGCTTTGGTGCAAGACCAACTAGGGGAGGCAAATCTAACATTTTGAATTTTATTTTATTAAGTTTTTCCAAAGTTGAAACAAGTCTGAACTATCTGCTTCTGCTGTGACCTTAAAAATTGCCTGTCTGGTGCCAGTACATGGTACAGCCATACAAAATGCCATTTTTCTGAATCTGTCCCCATATTCACTTAATGGCCTTCATACCTGACAATAAAGCCCCTCTGTCAGAATGCTCATGAGAAGTGAATGCAAAAAGGAGATGAGAGCTGCAGTGAGACCATTTAATAATCAACATGAACTGGTTGAGCAGGAAAAGCACATTCTGGGTGTTGTTATGCTTTATTGTTTCTATGCTGCTACTGCTCCAATTCCACAAAGCTCCTGGGATTCTGTATAGCTTATAGTATATTACTCATTGGTCTTTTGACACTGATCTATTTGACACATAAAGATTTTGATTTATACTTCCCTGGAGAAATGCATGTACAGGTTACAGTTACAGGAGGAGAGAAGTGGCCCTCAAATTGTATTACCTTTAAAAAGTGAGAGAAAGTCTCTTCTTCAACATATTAAAATGTTGAATAGGATAGCAATAATTCCAGTTACAAGACTCTTCAAAGCGTGCCACTGTAGTTTACATACATCCAGGATGAAGGTAGTGGAGGTCCTTTTTACAAGCTATTTACTTTCCACGTAAATACACCAATAGTGAAAGAACCAGTATTTGAAAGTGCTTTATTTATAGCATCTTATTGTAACGTGTCGTTCCTGCTTCTCTTCAGTTTGGCTTAGCAAGCAGGTAGGAATATTAAGCAGGGGGATGTAACCAAGCTGCAATGTACTTCCTTTCTTTCCTTCCCTTTTCCGAATATTATCGTGGTATTAGTGGCTTTCAGACCCTTTGGCCACTACCTTTTCAAAAGAGTTTGGTTTGCGTTATTTGTTAGTCTCCACAGCCACATTTTATGGGAAGTGCCCCGAATACATTCACAAATAAATACCTGGAGCTCAGCAACAAACTTTGGCCAAGTTTTACTTAAACATTCTGTAGATTCAAAACTGGGAAAAGCTGGGGAGGGTCTGCTGAGGATGACACATGGGGGCTGTGCCCAGGTAACTGCGGTGAGAGCTGCAGCGGGGCAGGGAGCGATGTTATCTCCCCAGCGCCCTCCAAAAGCCAATGGCCTTTCTGTTCCTCAGTTCATTACAGGAGCACAAAAGGAGACGGGGAGCTGGGCCGTGTGTGGACCGTACAATGGCTGTCCTTTTCCTTTAAAGAAATGCATTCATCTGTGGATAATTAATTTTTTCCTCTGGTGCGTCACTTATAGCCTCTGAGAGCGTTTTCCCCAGAAATACAATACCTACTTTCTTAACTGCACAAATCAGTGGGTATTTAAACTTCATGGAGCCTGAGTAGCCCACAGAATTTCAATAGCCCAAAAGCAGTTGTTCAGTATGAAGTCTTTGCTTTCACACTTTCTAAAACTATGCCCTTTGTATTGTTCATCAATAGTTTATCTCAATGAAATTGCAAGGGAAGACAGTGTTGTTCCACCTCCAGAAGAGCTCTGTTGATAGACAGCTAACAGTTTTTCCACTTATCTCCAGGTGTTTCAGAATTTCAAAATTGCTATAGAAAAGCATGTAATCGTTTGGGCAAGAGTTTGTTGAAATTCTGTCAAAATGAGATAATTTTAATGAATATGGAGGGATGGCTGCAGTGCAGCCTGTATGAGGCAGTCATGCCAGTGTGCTAACCACCTCAAATGATTATAAATAGCCTTTTAACAAGTTTAATTGATAGCTTCTCTCATTCTTGTGTTGTCATTCTCTATCTGACAATACAGAAGATCCTGTATTTTTATTTCTAAAGCCATTGTTCTATAGTTATCAATTTTTATGGGGAAATGGGCTAGAGGAGAAAGACAAAAGTTTCTATGGTTGCAAGGTAAGGTTTTGTCCATATGTGATACTGAATATATGGTCTGACCCTGTAGCAAAGTTGTCCAAAAAAGAGCCATGTTTTGGAACTTGTCATAGATGTGAATTCTCTGGTATTTCCTGATGGTCAGAGGAAGACCTGGAGCATTTGGGCCTTCGAATTTGCATTCCAAATCCTGATATTTCACACACAGGTTTTGGTCACGCAAATCTTCCTGATGGAAGCAATGCCATGTGATACATATTTTATACTAACAGAGGTTTGAAGTCAAACAATTCGGAAACAATTTATTACATCATCTTCAGATGCTTAGCGATTCAGAGAAACCAAGCTAGCAGGGCACTGGGGCCAGATGATTTAAAATCTATACTCTGTTCTGTTCAGTTGCTACGTTTTGGGGAGGTCAAGTCACCTCTGCATGCCTCAGTTTCCCCTTTCAGCCTGTCTCTGTCTCTGGAAGAAGGGAGCTGTGGAAGTGTGAGGGCCTTGGCCCATTGCTGTGGGGTGTGAAATTGCAGAGGCGGCGGTATAAAACATAGAATAACCTACATGTGATGTGAGACCTTTCATTTGATTAAATTTTCCATCCTCTGAGGAAAACCCCTTTTAGAAGTTGGGAGAGGGAGGTGGTAAAATGTGCCTAATTATATTTGACTGTAGTGGATGTGCTTCAGTCTGGGGCTCTCGTCTTAGTCTGGAGAAGTTGAAAAAGAGCCCATGGTTATTTTAAAATTAATTATCGTTCTTCTGAAGTCACGTTGGAAAAATAAAAAAGAACAGCTAGGCAAAAACAAGCAATAAAATTACTCGCAGGCAAGGCAAAATATACCATATGTCAGCTACACCTTAAAGCCAATGGGGTGCTGCCTTTGTTTTTCTCAGCATGGTATTTTTGCTGAGGTATTACAGGACACCTTGCGCTTTCCACAGCAAAGCTCTGGCATTTGGAGGACGTCTGATACAACACTAACAGTACTGTACCGCCTTTTTCTGTTTTAGCATTAATTCCTTATCTTACAGTTATATGCTCAGGCCCTTGCAGAGCTTGCAATTACAGGGTAAATATTTGAAGTTTTCTTTTTCATAATTGATCGCCTGACTTTAACATCTGCTGAGTACAGGAGATGCAGGAGCTGGTGCTGTGGCTGTTCTCAGCAGGGCATCGGCTCAGCTCTCCTGGAATATTTTCCTCCTGACGTGTTTGGTGCTGAACATACGGGCGTTTGCTCCCTCGCGGCATGAAGCCCGTGGCTGCCTAGTGCTTCCATGTGCTGCAAGGCGTTTACACCATCTAGAAAACAGGCAGCAAAGCTTGCTGAGAGGTGCCCAAGCGATTCTCCTGGCAGGGAACAGATGCAGCTCCAGCAGGAACAGGTGAAAATTTCCCTCAGGATATCCCTGGAAAAGGGGAGACTCAAAATCGGGTCTGGTACCCGCTGTTGTAAATGTGATTGTGTGTGTGTGCTGGCCCTGGGCAGGAGGTAGCATCATCCTTGACCATAATCCACTTAACCAAGAACAAGGGAGAAAAAGTTAATTAAAGTGATTTTCTTGCCTTTGAGAAAGAAAAGCATTTCTGCCCTAAATCCCTAGAAGTAGGGTGTTCTGCCATTTTAAAAGCTCTGTTTCTGTTCACTATTTATGTGACACCATCCCAGCCATTACACAGGCTGTCACATCTCAGGAGTTGCATTTTCCAAGAAGTTGTGTCGTAAAAAGGCACAGAAAAACTTTGCAACTCAGCCTATAATGCAGTAATGACACTGCTCCCATAGCCATGGGGATATTTTTCCTTTTTTCTTCTTGATCTTCATTGCCCACACAGATAATAAACATAGAGAAAGCAAACTGTTGCCTCCTCATGCAAATATATGACTTATAGAAACACAGCAAAAGCACGTATAGCGTTACTATGGAGTACTAATAAAATACTGGTTAGTGGGTTTTGCTATTTATGTACATTGTGTTAGAGCTGGAGCGGGGATTTCCCTGTTGATCTGTGTTACAAAGAACTGATTGCACCGCAGATGAGGAGCTAAAATTGTATTTTATAGTCTGGATCAGCAAATCTTTTCAAGTTCATTGATTAAAGCTCAGCAAAAAGTTATTTTTGGATGGCAAGCTAGGCAGTTCCAACCTCTCCCTGACTTTGTGTGGAAAACTTAAAGAAACCCAAAGGTTTTGCGTGACACAGCACTTGATTCTGTAACAAAGGGCAGGTGATTCGGTGCTCTTTTCCTCCTTGCACTTGCTACAGCTCGGGTGGAGGGAGCAGCTCCCGTATTCTTCCTGAACAGGTGTTCCCATAACTAAATAGCAGGAGGAGAAAAGGGAGGAAGGTCTGAGCAGGCACTTGAATTGGTCTCCCGTTTGCTCTCCCCCTTTGTGAAGCCCCTGTGTGAAGAAATGGCGGGAAAATGGAAATTGTGATTTGATAAGTAAGACTCTGTTAGACTTCGTGGGCGGCGTGGTTGCTGTGGTAAAAGGGCAACTGGAGAGCTCTTGTAGAAAGGGAAATCTGAAATTCACGGGTGTTAAAAGCTGGTGAGGGCCCCACCAAAGTTAGATGTGTTGAGAACAATGTTTCGAGTAGGAGCTGGGAGAGAAAACATTGAAACTGACCATAAACCTCTGTCACTGATTGTGTCTGTGAGCTGGAGGGGCAGGCAAGGAGAGGGACAAAAAGGGGGAGTGAAAGCATTTTATGAAGGCTGGAAACTCCTTTGCAGAGTGAAGCTGCTGTTTTGTTCCCATCTTGCTTTGGGCGGGAACTCGAGCCAAGGCCGGTCGCAGGCCCTCGCTTCACAGCTGCCTCAGTCCAGCCAGGATTTAGAGTTGCTCTCGAAGTATTTGTCTTCTGGCTTCAACTGAGAGAAAATATTCTGTGTGATTTTTGGTTTCTGTGTGATTTTTGGTTTCTGTGTGGTTTTTGTCGAGCATTCTCTAAGAATGATTATTTCTCCTCGTTTGTCACCTGACAGGAGTCCCCTTCCCTACAGGTGGGCCCAGGAGCACGCTGCACAACTCCCTGGGATCAACCAGGGAACTTACAGCTCATTGTATTAGTTCCAGGCCATTTATTTTCTGAAAAAAAAGGTGGAGACATTTAATAAGATCAGTTACCCTCAAAGGTATTTTAAGATTTTCTTTCTGTAGCTAATGAGCAAGTAGACAGAAAGCTGAAAAGGAAGCTAGTTATCAGAGTGCTGTTGAAAGCTACATTAAAATGACTGAATGTCTAACAATGAAAGTAACTATATTGCGTATAATTAACAGAAAATTCTTAGCAACTGGTGTTACTGTTAATAGGAAGACGATTTGGCTACTTATTTGACTTCAGTCAAATTTTACATGGCTGAAGCAGAACCACATCTGATGAAATAACACAGCTTTACATCCACAATTTCTACCTAAGAAGTTTCTTTAGCATCACTATTGTATGGAACACATGTACAGCTTTTGTATAACACAGAGTTGTGACTAATGGAAACAAGAAAATTCACTATGTGGATGCTTTTGAGTTGAAAAGAAATGAAAAGCTTCCATCCAAAACTGCCATTTCTATACGCTGTTAAATACAGTATCCCAAATCATGAGAGAATTTGTCCAAATATGCAGAACTAGCAGCTGACTTCCAGTCTTTACCTGTTGGAGAAGATGCCTTCTCAGGTATTTGCTATGCTGTATTGAACTTGGTAAATATTTTTTAATAATTGTTATCACTAATTTTGGAGGTTCAGACCCTTTCTCATCATTTCCATCATGTGAACTATGGAACTTACTTGTGACAGAGATCATCCTAAGGATGATGTTTGTATTTTATAGCAGCTCGATCATGGATTTGGGTTACTCAGCTGCCTCAATATTGAGCTTCTGGGTAAAATACTACTTTCACTGTGCCCACTGATTTTTTTTTTTTTTTAGATACTTTCATTGCAATGGATTAGCTGGTAAGTCTCTTATTTGTTTACTCAACCCCTCTTCCTTGCGTTAACAGCCCTGCCATCTACAAACCAGCTGACAGGAGATTGATTTCTGAGATGAACTATCCAGCACCGATGAACATCTCTGATAAATCCCTGTTATTTGCTGTGTGATCCTGGAGAAGAGAAAGGATGAAGATCAGAACCCATCCTGCCCTGACCACCGAAGGGCTGTTTCCCAGAAGATGGAGCTCTTTCCCTGAGACTGCTGATGGAGACCTGGTAAATTCAATATATAATTCATACAATATTCAAGAATTCTTGTGGATTATTCTTCTTAGCTGAGAGAAAGAAGAGAAAATTAACATGTTGACCATAGATATTTTCTTGTAAAAGAAAAGTCTTTATTTTTTTCCTCAGTAAATGACACTTCCTAACAATAATAATAGTATATGAAAGTCAGTTCAGTTATTAAAGAGTCCAGATGCCAAACTTTTTCCTTTGCAACAACATATGACTCCTTGGCAGACTTGGGTATATAAAGCTTTGCAATTTTCTTTGATTTATCACTTGATTAGAAAGTTGGTTGTCTTATTGACAGCAGTCAGTCCCTTTTTTGTTGGAAGCAAATCCATTAACTCCTCTCTGGGGTAGAGAGGGATATTTATTTCTGGCGTACTTGGGTTTCCTCCCGTATATGATAAGACTGAGAAGGTTTTTAAATTTCCACATTGAAAACCAAGTGAAAAAGTAATGAGCATAGAAGATTGAAAGAAAAACATGGCTGTTGATTCTTCCTAAAGTCAGGATGGTTTGTGGGAACCCACAAACGATGCAGAAAGTGTCCCTTGTGTTGGGAAGAGCAGCAGAGCCCTTCTGGAATTGGGTGCTGAAGGAAATAATAAGTACATTCATAATATTCTTATGTGGCTTTAGTGTCTGATCTTCTTCCCTTAAAATCACTATTCACTCTGTCCCTCCTTCCCTTCCCTGCTCGTCCCCAAATCTGGGCTATGGATCTTGGTCTCTCTTAAGCCTGAACACTCTGAGAAGCTCCTATGGCAACTGGACAAAACTATTGTTTTGTCAGTGTCTCAGCTCCCACTATTTTGGATGTTATGAACATTTTACTTTTCATTTTATTACTGTAGATCAGATATTTGTTTTTTACAGCTCGCATGTGTGTTATCTAAACTGCAAAAAGAGATTACGAAGAAGGGAAGTTTTATAAGCACTGACGTGGTTGTCATGACTACCTAAGCCACTTTGCTCGTACCATACAAGTCTTTCACTTTATCTTGTCTGGCTTTTACACAAACAACTTTTTTTTTTTTTTTAATGAGAATCTGAAGAAACAGGGTTCAAGAAACATCTATAAGCCTAAATATGACTGGAGAGGAGGTTGTAGTATCTGGTTGAAGCTAAGGCTCTCTTTTTTTCTTCTTCTCCCCCTTGTCTCAATCAAATAGCATGTGTGAGTGAGGCAGCTCAAACTGTTCTCTGCTTTTGGCTGAGCTGACAAGATGTGAAGTCCTGGCGATCAGGGCTAGAAATGACGCAGTGAAGCAGGCTGCTCTGACTTACCGTGGGCTGCAGGTGTCCTCCATGAAACTGTCAGCACTATGAAGTTTGAATTTCTTTTTTTCTTGTTTCCTTCCCATTTTTCCTTTGCACTAATGGTGATGCTTGCGGTTTGCAAAGCCTCCTCATCTCTTCAGCATCTGATTTTCTCACTGGATGCGAAGTAGGTGGATCTGCCTTTCTCTTTGCCCAGCTAGAAAAAGAGAAGGTGAAGGGAGCAGAGGGCCAAGGAGATTTTACAGGATGCTGTAAAAGTTTCCATGTGCATAATTTAAATCAAGGAGAAGTTGTGAGCTGGTATCAAGCTGCACATATGCCATATTCACTGAGGTCTGCTAGAACCAAACTCCCCTAAATAATAATTTCCACGTCTTCGTGAGTTCTTTGGTTTGATTTCACTGGTGGCCCAGAAAGACTATTACCTTGACCAGAAGGGAGTTTTAGCTGTGTTGGTCCTTCATGTGCAGCTCAGGCAGCAGTTTGGTTTGGTTTGTGGTTTTTTTTAAGGAAAGGGTTTGCTAAGTGACAGACTCATGGATCATTTGCAAGGGAACAACCAGAAGTAGGAGTAGTGTGAATCTAAATGTTAGCATATTCCTGATGCTTTATGTCAGGCAAGATGATGAACATAAACCTGATAGGTAATAAAAATGAGAACAAGGAAAAATACTGAGTGTGTTTGAGAAAAAGAAGAGATGTAATATGCCATGGGCACAGGGTCTCCAAAACAACAAGGGTCAGTTTAAGATAAAGTTTTGTTGCTAGGAGACTGTAACGATGAAATAGAAATGCTGATTATTTGGCATACTTGAGAGACGATGAGAAAAGACATCTCAGTGTCTGTGTTATGTCAAAAATATAAAACAACACAGTTATTTTGGAAAAGCCA
The DNA here is from genome assembly GCF_963082525.1 of Nesoenas mayeri. Classification (NCBI taxonomy): domain Eukaryota; kingdom Metazoa; phylum Chordata; class Aves; order Columbiformes; family Columbidae; genus Nesoenas; species Nesoenas mayeri. The sequence goes on from NC_137544.1 coordinate 119,834,864, forward strand.
AGTACAACAATACCAATCCAAACAGCAGTAAATCCAACCCCAGTGCAAGTGGTCACAGTCTCTGATTTAAAGCTTGATTACCAGAATATAGCTGGAGTTAATAATTTAGATGACGCAGCAGTTAAATCCTTGGAGGAAGAGAGGTTAAATGTGTTGAGCTATATCGTTCTGCTAGCATTGAATCAACTCAAACCCGCTGGAGAGCAGGGAGCTCAGGTGCTGGGAGTTCATGTATCCCCTATGTACACAGCTTTATGCTTTCCTGAGGACCCAGAAACTTCCAAGGAGAGATGTTACAGTATAAAAAGCATTTTAAGTTCCAGATGGGCATCAAAGAGAAAAGCTGAGAAAGAAATCTGAAAGACATCAACTTAAAGGAAATAAGGATAGAATTTCAGAAGATACAGGTCTGGTCATCAAGTTCTTGTAATGATAACAGGAAAATAATAACTTGCAAAAAGGGAACTCTCTGTTAAAAATCTCCTCTTTTATGTTCCTCTGGAAGGGCTGTTATGTTCAGAGAAAAAGGAAGTTAAATTGTCCACCATGGTGAAGTAGGTTTGCATTCCCTCTTGTCATTTTACTCTTAGCAAATCTGGCAAATACCCGTGTAAAAGAAAACATCTGTAAAATGCTTCTGTAGCTAGTGGGGATACAAAGGAAGTTTTGAGTAAAACCATTTTCATATGTTTATCTACTTTTAAGTCAGGTGTGGTGAGACTCTGGAGTTGTGAAAGCTTTTGCAACTCCTAAGAATTTGTAGACTGTAATTGTAGACAACAATGATATTGTAATAAAATCAATAATTTATGCTAAGCATACTTTAAAATTGCAAACTGTAATTTAATTATTTTGCCAGTGGGGAAATGGTGAAGAAATGAGTTGTGCTTGCTTAACCTAATTTTTGTTTCTTAGCACGAGGTTTATAATTACTTTAAGGAAGCAAGTTATTAGTTTTCATTAGCAGTAATTGACCAGTAAACATGATAGTAACATATTTTCTCTTGGAGAACTCTACTAGTAAGGCTGTAGTTTAAGAGCTCTGACCAAAAGCACCATGCAGAGTGGTTCTCAACTATCTCATCCCTGAGACTAGCTATCCTTAATATAATGCATCCACTTACTATAAACTGCAGGTCCTTGTGGGTCGGTGTCTCAGCGCTGTAGGTTGCAGAGATCCAAGCGTTAGCTCAGAAATGCATTCCTCAAGCTGTGCTTACGCATCTTCCTAACACCCCAGCAACTGCAGGAGATGTATTTATGTAAGTCATATCACTCCCATCGGACGCTGGTGTGTACAGAAGGGTGCGTGATGGTGTCTGTGAGCAGGAGGCTTCTGATTCCCAACCAAGCATCTCAGCTGTTAGGTCCCTCTGACTCCTCAAATGTTGTTCTGCAGCATTTTTCAGGAATGTGTGTGATGAGCTGCTGTTGCTGTTCTGTTGATCGATAGCAGGTTAAAGACAACCTGTCAGGCTCGGCTTCCTTGAAGAATGTTAGAGGCTGGGAACTACTAGGAGCTATTTGTCACTGGGTATTTGCTCATGTAAAAGACTGCTGATACCTGCCTCCTATTCAACTCCTGTAAACACTAAATAAAGCTGCCATTTCACCTGCCCTGGAAAAATCATACCACGGCCTCAGAGGAATCACTGGGATTGCTTTTACAACCAGGAAAAGCCGTCCTGGTGCAGAGTCAGTAGGGAGGGCCCAGTCCTCTGCAGATCACGAGCAACATAATCAGTTCTGGAGCGACTCAAAGCTGACAAATACTTGCTCACTGTCATCAAGCAATTTTAAAGCCTGAGAGCTCATAAGAAGTAAAGTTTTCTTCATAGGCAAATATCAGAATGCATCTTTGAGAATGTGCTGAGTATCTCACTCGTAAGTAGGTATGTAGTGAGAAGTTACAGAAAAAGCAAATAAGGGAGACAGGCAGAAATCACCAAGGAATCATAGTTGCTTGGTTTTTTTACTCTCAATTCAATTGTATTTTGCCATGAGGGGACAACAGGAAAATAAACAAAGTTATCACCCAGGAAAGGACAATGCCAATTGATTAGTACATTGGTGTTGCAGCAATATCTTTATTGCACTGGTAGATGACAGAAGTAATTCGTAATGAGAGTTTTCAGGGACACGGCATTGCTTGCAAGCTCAGACATTGCTAATCATTCACACAGTCAACAGATTAGCAATGTTCATGGAGCAGCCAACGATCTGCAACAAATAAGTACATTTTCCAGGATAAAAAGGCAAGCTGAGGATTACAAGGACCTACACTCTTTATCTCTAGACAAGCCTCGTTTTGGGTTTCTTATGTCTTCTTAAAGGCTTGGAATAAATAACATATTGATTTCCCTTAAAACTTAAGAATATGTTCACTGTTAAAGCATTCATGCTGCTTATAAAAGGATAGAGATTATTTTGCTTTTAAGCCTTCCTGTGCCAACGTGAAAAGATGTCTATTCTACCAAATTTGTCCCTGATCTTAAAGATTTCAGACAAGAATTATATATATATTTATACTCACTTAACCAGCTCCTACAGGGATTGTACTTCTCAGCTGCTAGCTAGAAGTGAAAACATATTTGGAAACTGCTTGTTCATATCACTATGTGCCAAGGCACATATGTAGATGCAGAGAAAGGCCCTTAAATTGGGGTCAGTGTAGGGGTTTGCTGGAGCTCTTTTTCCTGCTGAACCTGCACTTTCAGCTGTCTTTTACGCCAGTGCTACCTCTGAGACCAAAGGATATATCTGTGTGTGAAGGCATATAGTATATCGTCTCTATCTCTCTATATATTTCATTATGTAGTATATGGTTTCTTAGTGCTGAATGCTCAACCTGTCCATAACATCTTGCTGCACTTAGATGACTGGCAGATAAACTCTGTTTTAAGTGCTCATTTCAGCAGAGTCATGAAAGATCCTCTCAGGAGATAACCCACTGCAAAATGTATCCTGAGAGAACAAAATAGATATGGATCACCCGCGGGGAATTAATTGATCAAAAATACCCACTTTACTGGAAGAGGTTGTTGAAGCTCTTGCCGCTTTAGGATTTGCTTGACGTCTGAGTTTTCTTTCTCTTAAAGCCATATTTTTGATGATCTGCCCCAAATCAGATTTGCCCCATCCAGACCAAAATAGGGTGCACTCAGTGGGGAAAAAAAAAAAAGAAAAAAGTAAACATAGGAAGGCATCATTAACAGTATTTATCCTGTAAGTGAGATACTTGGTCCTCAAATAGAGATAAGCATAATATATGCTAATACCTTGCTAGTTCTAGCATTTTGATTTTCAAAAATTCTCTGTAGCTGGAACGCGGCCTGCCACATCTAGAGCTCAGTTGTTGCTTGTAAGCTGCTTAAATATTAAATGGTTATTGATTTCTTATTCTGGGGAGCTCAATAGTTTAAGCCAATTGAAACCTCTGTATAAAAGACTCAGTCCTTGACAAAACTGGAAGGGATGAGGTTTGAAGAAAGAATGTATTATAGAAGAGCTTTAGTCAGGGTGGAAAAAAAAAAAGGAATGGACATTAGCACAACCAATGTGTTGCTTAATGCTAAGAAAAATAGCCTGAAGGCCGTGGCTTGACTTGGTCTGTAGCTTTTTGGGGACCAAATTCAGGTCTCAGTGGCTGCAGCAGTAGAGGAGTTTGGTTTCAGAGGGTATTCCTGATAAAAGAATTTGCTCTGCAGACAAGCAAGCTGATGGATTTCGAAATAAGGTAGTTCCTGACTCAGAGGCTGGAGATAAAGGATGTTACCTTCTCCTGTGGGTCACGTTCAACTGATTTGTCACTTGTCTGTATGTACAGTGGGTCAGAGTCCCACTCACATACTATCGTTAAAGGAATTTTGCTCTGTATTGTCCTGTCAGAACATACTTATTCCATAGCAGTATGTCCGAACCCGAGGTTCATGTTCAAGTGTTGGACAGAGAAGAGCCCAGTTTGCAAAGTGAGTTTCAACTTCTTCAGATTTTGAGAAGGTTCTGGTTTGAATTAATTTCTCTTCGCTGTTTCACGTTACAAAATCTACACTGTATACCTTTATTTTCCCACGTGACTTCAGTCAAGTCTGGGTTTGATATTGCTCTCTGGGCTATATTTTGCCTTTCTTCTAAAATTGTCAAACATTTTAAAAGGAGCAAGCCCTGATTAATAATTAATTTGCCTCAGCGAACAGATCTGGCTGGGTGGTTACCTTGGGCTAATTCTGACTCATATTCTTAGACACACAGGAAGTGTTCTCCCTCTTTGGACGTTGATGTTACATCTATTTAGCCACTTACAAAATAAAGCCAAGTGAATTAGTATTGATTCCCTTACTTGGAATAATAGAAATGCAACCTAATCGCCTCTCCAAATCACCAAAGCATCCCTGGCTGAGGATGGTGTGTAAAACATGGATGGAGAAAACAGGAATTTTGTGTTGCTGAGGGTACCCAGGCTCCATACCAGGTAGGTCTTGCTGCCCACCTGCTCAGTGAGAAATATTTTTCATATTATCATTGCTAGATAAAAAAAGCAGTTTTTCCCTCTATGTCACATGGTTTCTTTAATTATGTTTTGTTGTTATATTGACAACAAAGTTCAATATATTACAGGTTTCACTCTCTTAGCATTCTCCCCCTGTTTTGTTAAGCATGTCTACTCACTCTCTTGGAAAGTGTTTCTTCTCTTTCCCCATTCAGCTGAGCAGGTCAGGAAATCAGTTACTGTTTTTATGGGCTAAAAGCACTTAAATGCAGATACAGGTGAAGATATACAATTGTTCAGATTTCCTGAGCAGCATATTTCTTTCCCTGCCTGAATAGTAATTCCCCCCCTCAGTCTTAAATGGGCCAAACCCTTTCTCCTCCAAACAAATATTGAAGCACCGAAGCAGAACAGTGTATATTCAGCACAATTTGCACAAGTTATACTGCGCATACTGAAAATCCTCTTGCAAGGGCCTAAACAGCTGTGCTGCTGTCAGATGTGTTCACCCTGTTCCAAAAAAGAAAGGAAAAAGAAAGTACACTACAGCAGCATTTTTCATAAGGGAATGGGAATGCTGACCAGCTTGTCTTCTTAACCTATTTTGTAGGCAGTATTGGAGTAGCTACAGGAAACTGTTTTTAAGTATGCTTTTCCCACTAAAGGTCACACAAATATTCAAAAAATGTCATGCACAGATTTTTGCAGTGCATTTGAGACCTAATCAAATTGCACCAAGGAAATGAACTACTTAAAAAGTCGATTAAATTAGTTTGGGAAAGGTTTGGCTTAACATACTGATGTTTACACACAGAGCTGAGTTTTGAGAGATTTGTTCCTCATTGAACTTTAAGTACACTTCTTTTGTACTTCACTGCCTCCGTTTTGCAAAACTTAAGGCAGAATTGCATCTTTAATGTAGGTCCAATCTAATATCACCTGCTGTCTCCAGCATTTATAAATCATGTGTCGCTCCAACCAGCACGTGAGTGTGTGACACACCAGGTGTGTTTTCCATAAAACCAGGCCTGATCTGTTGCTGTTAAAATAATAAGGAAACCACACATCTCACAGATTGGCATCACTTACAGATATATTAAATCTCTTCCGAAAAACATCTATTTAGTTGATGTTTGTAATGCAGTGAGTTGAGACAAAAAATTAGATTAGAATGTATAAGAAATTAGTGACTAAACAATTCTGTAGGGGGACCATTGTTTTTCACTTAGCACTGACAAATATATATTTCAGAGGACAGAAAAAATAAACTTTTATTCAGAAAATCCTTGCATATCTTGAAATGTGGAAACATTGAATTAAACTGATGACAATACCATATCCTTTTTCTCATCCATGGTTATTTGTAATCAAACATCTGTTAGTTTTTCAGTGTGGCATTCCCCACCTGCTGTAGATGAGCCCCAAATGTTTGGTGTTTTTACTCCAGAGTGCTTCGAAATACAAGTCAAAACAGATTTATTCAATATTCTTGTTGTTGTTGTTGCTGGTTGTTTTGTTATGCCAACAAACTCCACAGCAATTTACAATAAATACAATGGTAGGTGAATGAATTTTCAATTTAAAAAAATAGGATTAAAAAAAAGCAAACTAAAAACTGTGGTCAGAATATATCTTCCTGATGTAGAAAATACGTATCTAAAAATTAATTTAAACAATCTCAGAGTATGTTATTGAAGAGTGGCTAAAGAGATACCTTAACGTTTCTATGGGAACAGGAGAGAACTCGTTCTAGAATGTTCCTTTGTCTAACACACCCAGGTTTGCCTAGAAGTTGAAGTCACCAAACCTACTCTCAGGGTGAACTGTACGGTGTGTAGTAAGAAGATAGTTAGCTACCTATTGTAAGCGTTTACTATGGGGAAACTATGGCTTTGCGTGAACGAGGGGCACGGTCATTGGAAGCTGAGAGTTTGATTTCACCGCATGTATTTGAAGTAGATAGCAGGATTCTGCAGTCTCTCCAATCCAAAATGTCACTGTTGCCAGTGAAATTGCCAGTGTTGGTTTGTATGTCACACATGTGTTACAAATAGAATAACTTCTCATTTCTATTTTCTTTCTTCATTGTGATTATACGATATGGAAGAAATTAGTTTTGGTCTTGAGAAGTATGGTAAAATGTCTTTTGCTGTGTACAAGAGCAGTGAAGTCCTTTGCGGTGTCTTTCTTGAGTGTGAGTTACTACTAGGTTGTCTTGGAGGTAAAAAAAAGAAAGTAATATCTTGAAAAGCTCCTTCTCACTCGTTTTTCACTTCGACTTTTGTTCCGTTCCTTTTCCTGCCACTCTGTCATTTGTATCTGTTTAGTACTTGGGAGCTGCAAATAATTTTTTAACTTAAAATGTTCATATTATAGGACAAATATAATTACTTATTTAATTGCTGCCATTGCACAGTAACAATCACCAGCAGGAGCTGTGGTGCTCATAACCAGTGAGAATCAGGAGACATTCCCCTTAGAGCAGGGAAATGATGAAACTGAAGGCTGGTTTCTCAAAATTAAAGGCCGGTTTGACAGACCATGGTTCTGGTGATTCACATCAGTAAAATAATAAGTAAAAAATAAGTAAAAAATAATATTCCTCTGAAAATAGGAACCTCCTCCAAGGTTTTCAGCTGGTTTTCACCTGAACCTCATTCTTCTCTGAGAGCCTTTTCAGGATTTGCACACAGACATAACTATTTGCCTTTTTCCCATATTGAAATAAGTATTTTCAAACAGGAAAGTTATTTTCCTGCTTAAAGTTTACCTCCATTTTAAAGATTTATTTTTTCCTAGAAGTAACAAATGTTTTCACTTCTGAATATTAACATCTATTAACATCATCTGCTAAATGAAATTAAAGCCATTGAACTGGATTCGGGTAAAACCAGACTGAGAGCAACAGTTCATTCAGGAAAAGCTTTGATTAGCTTTGAAGTGTTGAAGATACTGGTGAATCACCTGAGAAGTCAGATGTTACCATTTTACATGTAACATGTTAAATATTCCAGGGACATGTTATTTAAAGCGGTGTTTCCAAGTCTGTAATGTGGGGATGTTTGACTATTAGTAGAGAGTGGCATTGCCTGAACTTGCTCACCTTTGACATTATCAATAAACCCCAGCATAGCTCATAAAGAGTAAAATGATCTTTTATCTTTCAGTTTTGTACAGTTGCTATTACTTATGTGCATTAGAAGCTATTGCAGTCTCTGTGGACATAATTACTGGGGCAAGAGGGGGAACCTTGCATATTAAAAGCAATAATTTTTAGTATTAAAAAACTGCTTGTGACTCTTGTGCTACAGCATGAAAAGCTTTCTAGTCTCTCATTTTGCTCCTTAATGGAGGATCAAACACTATCTGTTTACTTGTTCCAGGAACAAATGCAAGCAATGGCAGCAGAAATATCCTTTACATAGTTTTAATTACTTTTTAAAAAAATACCCATTTTGTTCTTAATATGTTAAATATATCCGCTGAACACGTAGTTCACTGCAAACAGTAATCTAGTCTGATGTTGTTTATGGGACTAGCTCTTCAGCTGGCATGAGTAGGTGTAGTTTTATTGTCATCTGAATTACCTCAGCTGTAAGTGGTTCCAGAAGTGGTGTTTCAAACATCAGAATACCCAGAAAATTATCAGCGTTCTCAGAAAATGTTAGAGCTTTGAGCACATTTATTCTCTAGTGGGAAAAATGCCATGAAATCTTGGCCCTGCCGGCTCCAGAAATCAATCTCTCTCATGCTCCCTAGCATTAGATTGTTGCTTCATTTCCATTTCAATTGCAGAGTTCAGCGGCAACAGGGATCGCGTGCTGCCCTGATACCCCCAGTGGGTGGCAGTGCCCAGTCCCACGGGCTTTGAAGTGGGACTGTCCCCTCTGTGCCACCCGTCTGTCTGTCCAGCCCTTGCCCTGCAGGACAGCCGGCACTTTGGTTGTGTCCGTACTTGCCATAGCTCTGTCGGGGGGAACATTCGCTTCCTCTGGATGTGGAGATGTTTCTGTTCTTGCTGTACTGTACAGTCTTCATCTGTCCCAGCCCCTGATGTGAGACACCTCCAGCAGGGCTGTGCCTAAAAATAATGACCATCTCTCTCCACCATAGCATCTTTTCAATTTTTGTTTAGACCAGATGAGCTGTCAGTTGTGATTTAACTGCAATTACAATATTGACCATTTTAACATCAGTATAATGGACACATTCAATTTTTTCAGGTTTTTTTCCCCTTTTTCGGTGATGTTAGCTTGTTCTGGGGGGGAGCAGTTGTTAAATTATTCCAGGAACTTCTCCACACTTCTGTAATTCTTCTCTTTTCGCAATTAGACAAACAGTAAGATCACTTTCTTTCCTTGCAGCAGTTTTAGCACTTGCCGCATGTGCTAGTCCTACTAATCCACACAACATTTCTTCTTTTTTTTTTAATTATAGAGAAGGAAATATTAGCACAATTCAGATTCTTATTAGCTGAGTACAGGGACATCAGGAGGGCAACGGGGATATTTTACACAGTGCTAATACATGTTGGCTTTTAAGGGAGTTTTTATATCACTGGATTCTTGAGACCCATGTAAATGATTTTTCTTGTCAGGTCTGCCTATGGTAGTTGTAACTAACTTCATGATGTTGTTTTTATTCGCTAATCTATAAGCACAGCCGAGCTTTCGCCAGGCGAGCGATCAGCAGTTCGGTTGCCAGCAAAGCGTTGGGAAGTTGGGGTTGCAGAGCATTTGTAGCTGATGCAGGAGAGGTAAGAGGAGGCTTTCCCTACAGTTTACCACTAGTTACATCTGCAAAAGGCGTGGATGCTGTGCTAATTACAGATGATGGATGATATGTAAAATTAGCTTTCCTTTGGAAAAATTCCTCCTTCGTGATGAGTAATGCAAATAATACTTTTCTGGTCAAGCTAAATGTATTGATGATTAATATAAAATTAAGATAAATTGTTTGTAAAAAGTGCATTAAATATGCACTGAAATGAATTAAGTATGCATCATATCGTATTAATCACTGGGCTTCTCTTCTGTCAGCCTTGGTTTTGTTGCGTTCACTGTGTCTTCATCCTTCTGAGCCACCATCACCAGCCACCTCTGTGCGCACACCTCACGTGCCCTTCAACCCCACAGCTCCTCAGCATCTCCTCCCCTCTCAAAGGCTTTTTGTTCCCCTCAGTACCCATTTATGCCTTAGAAAATTACTCCTTATGGCTAAGAACTGCAATACTTTACGCTGGACTTGTTCATGTTCTGTAGAACTGAGAAGGGGGAGGTTCTGCAGTCAGTGTGTATCCTGCCAGTGTTGTGAGGTTCTTATCGTCTCTCACAAGAAAATAATAGGAAGGGAGAAGAAGATTTACAGACTTTCCACAAACATATTTGTGAGGAAAACTCTTTTTTTCTTCCTTTTAAACACAGGTAGCCTGTAATGCCCAAATCAGAAACACCCGCCCTTGTACAGCATGGTTTTCACAGTTTGGGCTCTTACTTTTTTTTGGTGCCAAGTCTGACAAGCTGGCATTGCTCATTTTGCATGAGTGACAGTAACCCGGAGCTGTGTTGCTGCTGTCAGCCGGGGTTATCCACGTCCCACTGTGGTCTTGGATTCCCCTTCTGATGGAGGCACAGATCCCATTTGTCTTTGTAGCTGGAGAACTGGCAGACTCAGTGAAGTTCCACCAGAAGGCCCTCTCAAGTCCCTACGGCTGATTTTGTTATGGCTTTCTTTCTTTTTCATTATGTTTGACATTTTGAAGGCTGAGTCTCGTTATAGCCAGGCAATCTCCAGCACCAGGCTGGGGAAATGAGTTCTGCGAGATGGAGAACATACGAAAAAAAGTGAAAAAGAGTGACCACAAAATTAAAATGAGATTTGAGGCACATTTTTGTCCAGTGACGTAGTCTTGTGAGATATATGTTCAAAACAAGAAACTAGAAACCAGAGACCTTAAAAATGAGAGCAAAAGTGATCCTTCTTTACTGGGCATTCGAGGCATGGAGAAGTATTCGGTTCACTATGGTGTTTTTTAATGCTCAGTGTATAAATATCCTTGTTAATGCAGCAACATTAATATTTGCAAGGCCAATCATGCTTTTGTGGGTTTTATTTTTTAAAATCCAGCTTTTCTTCTATTTCACCATATGATCTTTCGAGGTCCCTTCCAATCCCTAACATTCTGTGATTCTGTGTGTGATTATATAAAGGCTCTTTTATGCTGATAGGAGTTGGCTCCTACAGCAACGAACTCCAATACCACAGGAAGACTAAAGCAAAACAACACTCCCAGTCGCTAAAAGCCATTCCTCCTCCAAGTCATAGAGCAAGCAGGCAGATGACACAATTTAAGTGTTCGCGACTATATTAACGTATCAGTGACAAATTAAATTTAATTTGCAAGCTCAGTTTCTGCCCTTCTCTACCTCTTAATGAAGGTGCTCTATCTTCTAAGAATGTCAAACCGTGGTTCCAAAATAGAGAAAATTCTTAATAATGTAATCAGATAGTTAAATGTTAGCGCTTGTGACAATTCTGGCGTTAAGCGTTCTCATTAAAGTCAGTTTTGTCCCTTGTTTATGGCAAGTCATGCTGAGGCAGCAAGATCTGAGTCTCCTTTTCAAAACCACCCTGTTCCCCATTCTTTTAAATGATGTAACGATGCTGTAAGGACTTGAAACCAACCCCTTGTCCAGGGAGGGGACAGGAGATGCCACGACTTGTCTTAATTCGGTTTGAGCTGAAGAAGATCAATAGCAATACACAAATCCTGGGATGTGGACTTTGGAATTAAATGGTTGGATAGAATATTTCCTTCTGCTGAAGACTTTTTGCACTTTGATGTGAAATATGGTGGGCATTCAGTCCGTGACTAGGGCTCCACACCATCATAATTATGCTAATGCAAAGATAATAGCTGTAAGGGAAGAAAATTAGCGCATAATCAGTTGAAAAGCTATGTCTTCATTACTAAAGAATTGGAAGTTATTTAGTTTTCATGTAACAAGCACAAAGAGAGAATTAGGATTTGTGTCTGGAAATGTACAAGCATTTGGCTGTTTTGTTTTCATTCTAGTAGGAAAAAACTACTCTTTTTTCCTTCAGTAGGATTATTTTTTTTAATGTGAAATGCTATTGAAGGCACGTTATGAAAAACGAACCAGAAATATTTGAAAAGAGGAAAAAAAACTTGTCCCAGTTAAATGTCCATTGCTAGACTGTATCAATGAAAGCAGAGCATGCTGTGGGACGCCAGACTGACCAAAGCTGGGGCAAATTAAAATGAAATGGTTCTATTGAACCCTACCAAAATGATTTTTTTAAATTAATTTTTATATTTTCCCTCTTAGAAATATTTAGAGGAAATTAAAACTTCTTATGGGGAACTGGCAGCAATATAATTTCCCTCCAAAACATTTCAATGAAAAATCCTGAAAGGAAAAACGTTACTTAACTTGGATGGTTATGAACGTAATTGGGTCTTCTGATATGTTGCATTAATAGTTGCTTCTGAAATGTATCTTGCAAGTAGGATGTAGAAACAATTTTAAGCGAAGAGTAGGTAATATTTTGACTTAATCTGGAGGATAGTTTTAGATGGCCAGACTCTAATAAACATAGCTTGGGAAAATGTAAAAAATATGTCCTTGGTTTCCTCTTGCTTTTTGTGATTTCCATGGGCCTTGTCCCCCCCAAAAAAGCAGCAGACCAGCACACTTGCATTTTAGTTTTGCTTCCCTTTGATTTTTCTCCCTTTGCATAGAGTCCTATTGATCTTTTGTGCTAGATCTGCTTTTATCCATTTATTTTTGTTGCCTCTTGGGAGTCGGGTTCTTGACTTCCCTCATATCAGTTTTAATCTGCCAGATTGGCAGCTCTGATGGCTGCGGATCAAAGCTTCCCTGTCAGGACAAAAGGAGTCTGCACACACACAAATCTCAATTCAAAGGTACAAAAGAGAAAGAAGAAATGAAAAGTATGAGGGAGAGAAAGGAAACATTCTTTTAAAACAAACTGGAAGAAAATAAACTCTCAAAATCAGGCTATACAGCAAAATGTGCTTGTGGTGGTGAATAAAAGCCCATTTTGGAAACCTATTTTAGCCCCTTCAGGATCATTTCAGTGGAGTAAAAACCAAGAAGCTATGCAAGGAGCATCCCAGACTCAGATTGGCCTCAGTCATCTGCTGAACTTCACTAGATCTTTTTAATGAGCAATGGCTCCAGGGAGAAAAGTAGTCCGAGTGGCAACTAAGCATCTAATTTAGTGAGACAACCAAAATAAAGGCTGCAAATTATTGTTAAAACTGATAGGCTGCCTCTTCTAAAAGATTTTTCTAGGTGAGTGCTATGAGTTTTGCTACACGTACTGCATTCCTCTCTCCTTCAATTTAAAATGGGGCTTAACAAATTTCAAATAAACACAGTGTACATGAAAGGAGGCATGTATACATGATGGTTTCTCATCACTTTATGGCTTATAAATACTGAGAATATCTGTAAGTCCTTTCGAGCATCTGCTTTCCAACAGATACTTTCAGATGGTTTCTCCATGTAAAGGTTGAGAGTGAAGGCAGTCCTGAAAATGCTGACTGAATACACTACATAAGGAATTGCTCCAGGAATTCAGCAAGATGCCGATACCCATTTTTAATTTATTAATTGACCTCAGTTCTCTTGAAAGTATGTAGTTGGCAAACAGATCTTTTTTTAGCTGTAATAATTACTGAGTAGGGGTAATCTGCCTGTTCCTTCTATTCCCTACCAGGAATACACGTTGAATCATCTGGTTCACTAAATTTTTATCAGATGCCAAGATGAGTTAGTGTGTAGTGGAATATCTTGCAGATTAATAAAAAGCCTGCACATCCTGCTGCCATGTGCAAAACACTTGCAGGGAAAATGTATGTGAGGAAAATAAAGTATTGGAAAAATAAAGCCATCTGGTGCGTGAACAGCAAAGCCTGTTGAAAAATTGTGTCTGCTCTGCAATGGAAATAAAACAAACAAACAAAACCCCTCCCTGTGATACTAATTCCTTTCAGTTGCTTTAGTTCAATAAATATATTCCATTTTTTCCCCTTCCTCCACTGAAATGTAGTTTACAACCTTTAGAAGGGAGAGCTGCTTTGAAATAAGGAATCGAACCATTTAATTTTCATTCCTGTAAGACAGAAAGAGGATTTTTTTTTCCTAAACAAAACACTTGAGTGTAAGTTTTGCCTCCTGCAAGAGTTCATTTAAAAAAAAGCATCAATCTAGGCAGAGTTTAGATTTAGAGACAGGGGCATTTTCAGTGAAAAACATTGTTGGAATACATTAAATGTGAAAAGTTTCAGCCAGCTCTGATGAACAGGGTCCAAGGTTACTTCAGACAAGCCATAAATGGTATAACATAATCCTCAAGTAAAATTTAAATGACAGCCCTAAGGCAGGAAACAAGATTGAGTTACCATTATAAAATCAAGCTGTCAATATTTTGATCCTCCAACAATGCAAGTTTACTGTAGAAAATTGCAGTCAGTCTCCAATTTCACACATCATTGGAAGCAATAACAAAGAGCTGATAAGAAACACTTGATGTACTAATGCCCTCAAATGTAAGCTGAAAGGAGCAATGAGACGATTGTTCGAAGTCAAATTGAGATCCTATTAATGTACGCATGTCTGACTAATTTTCTTAGCTGTTGATAATGAGCAATAGTCATCTATAAATTTCTATTACCATGAAGACTTTAGAATTTAAATATAATTGATTTCTTTTCAAGAGAGACCACTCTCAAAACAGCCTTTCTTCCTGTTTTGTTTATGTTGTTTTACACCTATGTAACATCATTAACATCACTCGACTTGTTCTGTAGAACTGAGAAAAGGGTCTGTAAATCTATTTAGATGAAAATGTCTTGAATGTGAGTGCTATGTTCAGTAAAATACCCAGGGTCACAGGTTGAGAAGTATTTGTTCTTTCTGAGGCTCGGAGAGGGTATTGAGAGCTGACTGGTGCTGGCCTATCAGTTGATGTTGGCTTGGGCTTTGAGGAACTTGCAAAGTGATGCAAATGTATATGTGTGTACGTGCGTATATATTAACATGTCTCCGAGTTCAGGCTTGAGGGCTGTCTCATTGCTGAGGCTGCCAGCAAAGCAGTCAATATTGAGATGGGGATCCGTTTGCTGCCTCGTTTCTCTCTGCCTACCACACCTAAGCAACACTTGGAAGAATTTGTCATCACTGCTGACCTTAACAGAATTCAGACATAAAAGGAGAAAATGCGGTATCCTGGTACTGTTTAGCTCTGTTCTCAATTGTGTGTGCTCAATGCTGACTCACAAAGTTGTTGAATTAAACAGTACAAGATTTCCAAAGTCAAACAAAAACTTGACATTCTTTTCCTTTCCAGCTATCACTATCCTTCTACAAACTCCAAATATCCTTGATTTATTAATGGCAAATCTGGGGGAAGGAGGATTAGAAGTACTGCAATAGCTGGCTTCAGCTGCCTTGTTTTAGAAATGAAACGTCAGTTTGGATTCACTAGTTAGAATGTAGCATATTTTTGTGAATACACACTGTCAATTAAAAAAAAAAATCTGCTCCTCTAAAAAGCCATTATTACAATATTCATTTTAATCTTGAGATATTCAGTGCCACATTTGCTGAATATTCATCTTGAGAGATTTTCAGGTTTTCAACATAAGATTTGTTCTTCCCTCTCCTGAAGCATTCTCCTTGACCTGTGACCCAACACTGTCTTTACTGAATTGAATTTCCATTGTGTTAGGAAAGGAATGTTTTTACATCTATTACTTGTATTGATAAAAGCTGAACTCTGTGTTATCTTGCAGACCTGTCAAATTTTGGACTAGATTGTCGTGGTATCTCTCAGAGCTCTATAAGGCAACTTGATGAAGAAGTACCATGGCAATGAGCAATGCTCAGCTGGCTCCCCAGCTGCCGAGCCTCTGCCACAGGGACTTTGATCAGATTTAAAAGGGATTTAGTCCCCTATGGACAGGCACAAAAACCATCTCATTCCTAAAACCTGATTTAAGGGGGTTCGAACACTTCCCACCCACTTGAGAAGCTGTTGACCCGCTGTTGTCCCTGATGAATGTGACCTTAGCAGGGTAATGGTGAAATAAGAGAGGGAGGTGTTCAATCAGGTGGGATATTTCAGAGGCGACTTGTGTGAGAGACTCTCACCTGTTTAGCTGTAGCGGGTTAAAAATCTGCATCCCCTGCTATCTGTGCTCTTGGGAATCAAAACTAAATAGCTATTGTAGCTGCTGTAGTTGGATGGCAGAATCGAATATGTGCCTATACATCGGCAGCTTCACTTATGCATATATTACCCTGAGCCAATGATGAATGCCTGTTTGCAGTCCCTTGTTTTCTGATTGAAGAAAGCGGGCAGAGGGGTCCAGTAAATTTTTTAATTAACACTGTAATTTTCTAATGACCTAAAAAAACTCATTCAGAGACCCATTAAAGGTAATGTTATATCTGTCTTTATTCAGGAAAACAATTAACCATTTTAGAGATTAACATGTCTCTAAATGTTCTTCCAAACCTGAGTATACAAATCATAGATACTACTAATCATCACTCTGGATTAGGCGATGGATTACAAATTAGAAAAAGACACTTGGTAGGGTTATGTCAAGAAAAGGAAATGATGCTGTTTGATTTATGCACCCAATTAAAACTGTCTGAATGAGCTCAAATTTAATCATAGACACAGTGAAGTGCTCACAAATGCTCTAAAGACCAGTAATTGTTCATACAAATTATTCAGAAGAACTTTTGTAGAACAAATGTGCTGGAGAAAATCTAAACTGTTCACGGTCAGTTCTGGAGTAGAAACTGCCAAAACTCATTAAATTATTCACTAACTATCATTTATTCAGCTCAGTGTATTACAAAAGTTATTGATTAGGTACTTTATAGTAGTTGGATGTATTTATGGAAATTTGTTTTCTCTTCCCTCCTGTTATTTTGTAGTATGTTGGGTTTTTTTGAAAAGAGGCAGAGGGATTAAGTTATACATTATTTATAACATATGCTTAGCGCTCAGATAGTGAGCTAATGGGGACGGCACTGTTAGAAGAAGTCTCTAACCTTTTCAATATTGCATTTCACTTTTCCAAAATGAACAGCCTTTGCCTGAAATACTATATTGTAGATAATGATGGAAAAGCAAAGCAAAATACCCAGTCATAATATATATGAAAGACTAAAAGCTTTCTGGTAGCTATCTATCAAACGATTTTCTTCTTTGAAAAGCATGAGGGTTTTGGTTATTTGTGTGTTTGGGGATTTGTTGTTGTTGTTTTAGTTTTTTCTTTTTTCTCCCTACTTCAGCACAGCAGAACTTTCCCCAAGTGGAATTCAGTAGCTTATTACGCTATGCTAGCACAAATTCTTGACTTCAGAGACTGAGCAATATTGTGTCTAATATGTCATAAATACCTGAAAGTCAGTTTGGCATCTGCAGGGGAATGGAGTTGGTCATTAGTATATTAATCTCTATAGCAGGTGATCAGAAGGCGCTTTCCACAGTTAACTGACAGAGACCAAAAATGTATCATATCAACTTCAGTTCTGAACTTGAAGCATTTGGGAGGAAATGGCCTCCTGGGCACAGTGGACGTGCCCTGGGCTGAGCTGTTGGGTGATGTTAAGGAAGAACATGACAGAGAATATTCAACCTTTAATTACTCTGACTTAAGAGGTATTTTTATATCTTTGAAAGGAATAGGAGAGTTTAAGACTAGAAGGGCTTACTGTAATAGTTTCCTGTTACCTGTATTTTATAAATGCAGGCTTAATATTTATGTGCTGTCTTACCATGTCCCAAATCTCAAAAATCTCAGTAACTTTTCCATAATGTTATTTTTGGATTTGGCCCATATATGAAATGAAAAGTAGAAGAATTCCTTTAGAGTGTGGATAAAAACTCAGGCTGAGGGTGTGGATATATAATAACCTTAGCTCTGACAGTGACATTAAATATCCGCCAGTAGAGCGTTTGTGTGGCTGTGGATCTTGGAGCAAGATGTGTGAATGTGTCAGACGATGCTGTTCCTGACAAACTGTGACTGTCTGCTCTGCAAGCGTATATTGTCATGACAATAATCTGCAAAGTCATTGAGGCTCATTTCAGTGTGACTCTGGGAGTTTGTGTCGTCAGCCACATATGCTTGATGCCTGATGCTAACAAGTGCCAGCGTGCCTGATGCTTTGATCCTAAAAGGTTTTATTTTCAATAGCTACTGCAGGCTGACAAGACGCGTGGTGGCAGCGACAGGAGAGCGTTAGGCACTGGTCTAAGGAGAAAAAGGGAAAAGACTAGAAATGAGGAACTCAGTGACCCTTTCTAGGGCTAAGGGTTCATGTCCCTTTTCTGCTTACTTTGCGAGGGCTGTTAAATTGTAATGCCAAACCCATTTTCATCAGTGGCCTAAAAGCAACAAATGTTTGAGTATTGGGGATTATTTAGACAATTGCTTCCTAGTTCATAACTGCACAAGCACCAGCCACAAGGAAAATGCAAAGTTATGCTCTCCCAGCTATATTCTATATCTATATCTATATTCTATATCTTGTGTCTGGAGCATCTGAACAACAAGGGTTGTGTTTGAGATTTGGCATCTTGAATTTGAGTTGCTTTCAAAGTAGTTGCGGGAATTAAGCAGAAATTATTTCTAATGAGGAACTGCAATTGCTTCCTTGTTCCCTGGCAAACTGAAAAAGACACAAAATCAATCAAAACTCAGTTTAAATTCTTTATCTGACTTTACTATGAGTTTAGCAAAAACCCCCAAGCTGTCAGCAATAAAAAGTCCTTCGTTCTGAGGGCTAGCGGGGCCCAGCTCAGGATCCAAAACAACCCAACCAGGCCTGTAGAAATCACTGCTGAGCAGCATCCTCCAGTGTGTGTCTGAGCTCCCTTTGTTCCAGCCACATCTTGCTAGATGTTTGGAACTCTCCAGGCTCCGCAGGGAATACAGCGGTGCATTTAAATGCAGGGAAAAGAGCCGATGCAGGTAACATCAACTTTTCACACGCAGTCTTAAAATCCAAGGTACCATTTTGCATTAAGAGAATAATGAATCCTTCAGATGAACAAATGTTCAAATCCTGGAGCAATACACTAGTGAGCCAGAGGTTTAATGAACTCTTCAGCTGGTGTAAATTGGCACAGTTTCAATGGAGCCCACAAAAAACCCTAGGCCTGGCTTTATATAAATATACAGTAATGATCGCTCCCTCTTCTGTTGCGAAGCTTTTATCCTCAAAAGCTATGTTCCACGGAGATTATCTTGACCATTTTTCCCCCATTTTAAGGTATCAGTTCTGACCTCTATATTTAACTGTAGCATTTTCTCTCAGAAAATAAGGCAGCACTTTCTGAGGGTGGCTCACGC
This sequence comes from Nesoenas mayeri, assembly GCF_963082525.1. Taxonomy (NCBI): domain Eukaryota; kingdom Metazoa; phylum Chordata; class Aves; order Columbiformes; family Columbidae; genus Nesoenas; species Nesoenas mayeri. Next base: position 119,853,778 of record NC_137544.1, read on the forward strand.
ATTGAACTTAGCTGTCACAGCTACTCGTGCTGCCTCGGGTAATTGGCTGCTCGCAAATCTTTATCTCAAGTATAAAGGTAAATAACTATTAAACACCCTAGCATAAACTGAAGCAGTAAATTATCCTGCAGATTCTTTTTACTGATCTGTTTTTCTTGCATTTACTCAACCTGTAAATCAGAGCTGAACAAGAAGTTTTCAGAGCGATGGCCACAAGGATCTTTATGAGATCTAGAGCCATAAATTTGGAAGCTGAAGAGGCTGAAGCAGTGACGGGCTGAGCTCTCCTCCCCACACAGTTACACGCTGGCTCACCTCGGGCAGCTTCCACAGCGCTGTATGGAAGCTGTATGTATCTGCTCCTCTTTTAAAAAACTTGTACAATTGTTTTGGGTTTAGTTTTTGAAATGGGGGCAGGTTGATGGGTGCCCAGCTTTCTTTTTCAGTGAACAACCACTCGTTTGGGATTGGGCTGCCTCTTGGCCCATGTGATTTGAACTCACATGCCCAGAAAGGTGCTGGGAAGCAGAAATCCAGATTCCATGGCCCAGGAAAAGCAAAGGGAATGATGGCTGCAGAAAAATTGTGGAGAAGTTTTGAGAAATAATCTTTGGATCAGACAGAGACTGAAGGTCAGGCCAAGCGAGGAGACCTTGCTGGACTGAGCCTCCTGTCTCCTCATGAATTGCCCTGCCCGCAAACCATTAAACCGAGGGGAAGAACACATTTGCGTTTTAACTAATTTGTTAGTAAGTTAGTGGTTCTGACTCTGAACACTGCTCTTACCAGCCAGTAACCTTAGTCCTCACCCATTACGAATTGATTAAAATCCGTGTCCTGGACTCTGACAAAGCAAGTGATAAAATCCTGGGGCAACAGGGATCGTCTTGTAAAGTTAATTCAAGCTCCTGGGTGCTGTTCCAACCTGCAAGGGAGAGGAAATCTATGAAATAAAGATTTGCTTATCTCTGGCTCCCTGTCCTTCGTGCTGTTGGCCAGACACGTGGTTCTGCTCATGGAGTGATGCTGCACAAGGAACGTTACGGGCTGTGTTATTTATTCACCTCCGGGTCCAATTCTCAAATCCGCAGCAGTCCTATAAATGTCTGGTGTGGCTTTTATCTGGATAAAATGTGTTGATTTCTTTATCTGAGTACCGTAGAAATGTACAATACAGCACTGCCGAGCCTTTGGGCACCTCGCTCAATAGCTGGATGGAGGATGGTTGCAGGTAGGAATAGGTCCTCGTTAGAATATTCCTGTATTTTTTAAGTGCTGCGTTGTGCTTGTTTTCTCTGTTATGGAAGTAGGTCAAGGAGTTTGTTTTCTGGCATTCTCCCCTCTGTATCTGTTACATCTTTGCAGTCAAACTCTTCTTTAAAGAACAAGCCAATTAAAAATTCAGGACTTCCAACGTTTGAAAAACAGGGTTTGGGGACTAAGTCTTGAATATGTATTTCAGTACCTTTGCTTGAAGACAGCCTTCAGAAAGCGCCTGCTTTTCTGAACCTGGACTGCCTTTTTCTTTACTGGTGCTGTTCTGTAAATGCTGGGTTTTTTACTTGTGTCTTGCAGTTAAACAGAACCGTACCATTCATACTAGTAATAGCGGATTCTTAGACAAATCACCCGATTTAGCCAACAAGCATTTTGTAATACCCACAGAGAGGATAAAATAACTAGATTTTCCCATTTATATGCTAGGCTTGGATTTTTGCCTCCTGTTATTCTAAATGTATTTTCCTCAGAGGGAGACTATATTCTGGGTTTCAGGGAAGTTGTGACACTGGCTCTTTCAAACCTGCTTGGCACCACTTCATAGTCTTTGTTATGGCTACTTTGGAAGGTCTGGGCCAGACCGTGGTTCCTAATCTTGGTCGCAGTCTTCAGATTCTTTTGTGGTGTAAGAAAGAGGCTTTATTTGTTCATGTCTCTCCCATGCCATATATATATGTTGTATAACGTATAGCGTTGTATTAGTGTTAAGCATAAATTCTGTGAGTTAAAACAGCTAAAGCATGAGGAGTAGCTGGTATTTAACTTCCTCACATTACTCTGTTCTGAATGTAGAAAAGCTCAAACATTTTATACACAATCTTTCTCTGTCTCTCAAATACTTTTGGCTTAGGTTCTGCATTTTCCCTTTGGTTTGAGTGCTGAATGCCCTCACCCACCCAGCCTGTTCAATCTGTATGATCTGTTATTTCTGCCAGCTCTACTCCCTGATACAGATTGCTCGGAAGTTCTTGAGCGGTCCCCTGTATAAAGCCAATGCCCATCAACACCTGAAACATGTTGTCCTTCCTGAGTTATAAATACTTTTCAAACCTACTTTGCCATTTATTTTCCTTGTGTGCTCGTTCTGCTACAGATCTGCTATTTGTCATCTCCAAGTCACTTCAGGTGAAGCTTTTGCAGCTCGAATCCCAGCAAAGCAATGGGGTGCTGTGCTCTCAGGCTCCAGCTCTGTTCCAAACACCTCTGCAAACTTGGTCAAATCACTTCCCCTTTCAGTGGCCCATCTGTAAGTTGTGAAACGGCATCTGACAAATGGAAGACTCCTTGTTATCTGTTTTACCTTTTACCTTTTCAAAACAGTGTGCGTTACCTTTGCTAAATTATAAGCTGGAGTTTATCTGTTTAAAAACAGTAATAATGGCCTAAAATTACTTGTGACCCTCAAATCCTACTGTGATACAGTGCAGTGGGACAGGTCGAAACTGCTCATTGGTTTGGTAGAAGTGCCTATAATGTTAATGTAATGTTAAGTCTCACATTCACTTCCTTGGGTTAATTTTATTTTCTTTTGTTTTTCAGGAATGATCGAAGTAACACAAATACCTGGGGGCATCCTGTGGATCAGTATTGCTGCCACTGCCACCACCTGCAGCTCCACTGGCCGGTGCTGGACGTCTCTGTTCCCCACCATTCCCTTTGGAGTACTCATGGGTATGCTGAACAGAATTCGGGGTGTTGGGAAGAAAGGTGAGTCACTAGCAGCTGTGCTGTGTGATCCATTTGCAAAGTGAGTAGAAAACTGTTTCTTCTACCTATTCTTTGACAGTATTGTGAATGTTTGATTTTAGATGGGGCTTTGTTGTTGGTTTGGTGGGCTTGTGATAATGTCACAAAGAGGCTGTGCCCACCCAGGACTGCAGGAGCAGGACTCCCTTATTCCTAATGCAGTCCCTGCACAGGGGGTGGGTGAAACTCCCTCATTGCTTTATATCCCATCTAAAACTAATTTTATTTATTTTTTAATGTGGCGCCTTTATGGCAGCAGCTGGTGCTGCTTGTGGAAATGCATTACCTTTTCAGCTCCCTCTCTCCTGGATTTAAATTGACTTGCCTGTTTTTTTGGCACAAGCTTATTTTCCTCAAGTCCCATTTACTGTCACCCAGCTCATGTGCTGGAATGGGCCCATTTCAGGTCCCTAAACAGGGAGCAGCTGTTTGGTGGACACGGGAAGTGACACAAAGGCCTGGAAGTTCTTGAGGGGAACTTCAGTATTTATGTCAAAGAGAGTTTATCTAGCCTCACCGCCCTCAAATGAATTAGTTTAATATTTGCTGCACAGAAGGGAATTTTGAGCAACTCTTAGAGGCTGGTGAGGGTGGGGTGATAGATTTTTTTGTTTCTGTAGAAGTACCAGGAATGCTGTTACATCTTTCTCTCTGCAAACGCGTTCTGAGCATTGGCTGCTGATTTGTCACACCTGACCCCACAGCCCATGCTGAGATGTTCGAGGGAAAGCCCATGTGGACACAGCCAGGACGGAGGAGAAAACATACCCTGGCTTCTCAGGCTGAGGTAGGGGCTGCTCACCAGTCACCATGGCAACCATGTTGTCACTGAGAGCATCGAGACATTTACATACCAAAAAATTTAAAAAGCCCAAATACACTTCACCGTACATTAACACTCCGGCTCGCTTGGAGATCTGTCCCTCACATTTGTCCCTTATGGGTGTTGACAGCTGTGGCTATCATGTGTAGGTAGGAATATTTTTCCCTGCTCTATCCACTGCGTCAGCAGCAAATGTTGTTGCTGGTGGTGAATGCCATGGCTTGCAATTAAAAGGAGATATTTGAATTTGAAGTTGGAGAAACACTGAAGACAATTTTGTATTCACCTTAAAAGGTTTAGTCTATCACACACTTCCAAAAGCAGTGTGCTCGCATCAATATTTATAACATTCAGCTCTGTGTTTTCACAAAAGAGCCATTAATACAACATATCAGCTCTGGTGACAAGTTACATTTTATTGCTGTCAACAAAGATGTTATTTCTCTCTCTGCAAACTCCTCTTTTTTCTTCTATTTTTTTAATCGACCATCAGGTTTGACTTTTGAAGGATGTGTGTGGATGTGCTTTCAAGTATTTTCTAGAAGGCAACTAGAGGGATGACAGGGTGAGCTCACAGGAGCTTATAGAAAACACTGATTAATATTTTCGTATGAGATTACATAAAGATTTTGAGGTAAATTCTTTGCTTGGGAGGAATTAATTCGATTTCTAAAGAGGACTATTGACCCAGTGCCCCCATTCAGGAGGGGAAGGTGTCTGAAATAAATATGTAATTTTGAAAACACCTCAGAATATTGATCACTCTGCGGTTGTTCTGATTTAAATGAATTTGTAATTTTTACCGGTGTAAAGGGGACAGATCCATGTCATAATAATCTGTCAGCATATCACGTGTGTGATTTAGGCAGTTCATGCTGTCAGTTCTCAGTGTCCCGCTCAGGTGAGTGTTCTAGATGAGAGTTGCTTCCTGAGAGCAGGTCAGTAGGAAAAAACAATAAAGTATAAGGATATCTTTACTAAAAGCTGTCAGCTCTCCAGCCAGTTAATTGAACTTACAGCTGTATCATGATCACCTGCTAATATTCAATTTTTAAAACCACTTCAAATCAGATAAACTAGCTCAATTCCACACAACTATCCACTTCAGTCAACTGTGCCTTCCCGTTTCAGAATTCATTTTCTCAGGCCTCGCGTGGCTCTCCAGCTGCCGCAACCGTCACAGCAGCTCCAGTGACCTCCACACACCTGCTGCTGTTGCTCGGTACGTCCTGGGGGCTTGGTTGCACTCGGGGAAACACCTGCAGGGCAGACTCTGCCACCACGGTCAGTTACGTTTCATTTGTTCTGCCAACTGTATTTATTTCTGCCTGCAAAGCAAAGGGATGGTTCGTTTGCTTTGTCGCTCGTGTTGCCAAAATGGTCATGCTGATTTTCTCCAGGCTCATGTCTTGCGATCCCAGATGAGAAGGCAGAATTCGAGTTATGCTGAATAATTGCACTTTTTGGTTGAGCCATTTTTGTAGACCTGTGTGTGTGTGCTGGTTTTGGAGAATGGTTCTAAGCTCTTCCTTTACCCAAGTGCTCTCACTAGCTATAGATCATTATTATCAGATGTAAAATCCATTGTCAGTAGTGGATCCTTTGCTCACCAGCAGCTTATCAGAAAAACATACTTTCCTTGTACCTATTTTGTGCCGTTCCAATAAAACCGGGGGATTGTTGCCATTGGTTCAGTGAGGTGCAGATGCAGACTTGCTCTTTCCAAGACACAGGTAAGTACCTCAGGATCTTTCAGCTTTAAATTGCAAAGAGAAGGCCACAAATGCAACCGAGTTCTGTCAGCCCCTGCTCCTCTGGCCTTTATTTTGTGTCCTCTGTCTCACTGTACTGAAGTTTTTTAGTATATTTAGAGTATAATGCCTGTCAGACTGGTTATCCTGGGAGTATTTCTGAGCTTCTCTGAGCTAATTGCACATCCATTTCTATTAAAAAAAAGAGAGTGTTGTCTTTGGTGTTTTGCAAGATTTTATTGAATTGTTCTTTAATAAGATCAGCCCGAACCATAAAATAACCCTGGAAGAGGCCACAATCCATGTCAATCAAGGTACATTACATGGCTTGGAAAGAACCTGTGGTAAATCCAACTCCGGTTGACTTTAAAGAGGGAGCTGGTGACCTCCTTTAAATGCAGTTGAAATCTCAGCTTTACTGAGGTCAATAATAAAACCCCCCAAATAGCCCCAAACCAGTTTAAAGAACAGGTAGCAAAGTACTTTGTTTCAGTGTTTTGGACACGGCAGTCCCTAGAACTGGGCTCTGGGCTGGTGTCTTCATCATCACGACTGAAGCATCGACACCTCACGCGGTTTTAAAAAATAATAAGTGTTGGGATGTTTAGCTTTTCTCATTCATCATTTCAGTCTTTGCATGATATCTTCAAAGATTTTGGTTTTAATAAAAATGGAATTGCTCTGCAATCCCATGAGTTTTGCTTTCAGTGAGAAAGTAAAATTGCACGACATAAAAAAAATCACACAGAGTGACAACAATGAAGTCAGGTTAGAGACTTAATTGGTTTTAATTGGAAAATTATCTATTGGCATTATCTATGTAGACTGGCAACATGTGGGAAAGTGAATGTGTTTGCTTTTTACAGCTCCATGGATACAAATACAATTTTCCCTTCTAAATATTTTCAGATTTCTCATGCAATGCTCAGTGTCTTTAGAACTTCCCTAGACTTTGGGGAGCACTACTGTGTTTTGCTTTGGTTTAGGATGATGGTTTTATGTGCAAAGTCTGTGGTCATGTATGTTCAGTGTAAACATGTGCGGCGTTGGAGGTTCCAGCATCTCCTTTCTCCGTGCACGAGGCAGAGCGGCCTTCAGCAACACGTCGAGGACCAACCTTCTGGACATTTGTATTTTCTTATTTTGTTTTTTAGTTACGGGGACTCATTCTTTTTCAAATAAAACCACAGCAAGTAGAACTGAAAGGATGGGCATTAATGGGAGCAAATAAAACCTCAACAAAATACACAGTGAATCCTATGTAAAATATTGTTATTGGGGTAAAAATGTTTCATAAGCGTTCTTTAATGCTAGTACTTTCTTTGCCTTGTCTCTCTGTGGTACTTGAAATACAAATGGAGATAATTCTGTTTGATGTTTGGACACACTGTGCTGTATCACATTTTGATTTGTCCATTGACAGAAATCGCCTAACTGTAAAATGTAAAGCAGAGATGGAAACAAGCCAACCAAGGGCAGAGGTTTAATTCGATTAAGACTTTTGGATTTCAGCACTCTGTAAATAAAGAGTTGGGAAACTGGGGACATGTGGCTGGGGTGGAAAAAGTCGGTTCATCTTTTTGTACTGGGTGTACTTGAGTCGGTCCTGCTGTTTGCTGGGAGACACTGGTTTATCTGCTTAGACAGTTCTGCAGAGGAAGCCTCACCAAACCGCTGCCGACGGATTTGGGCTCAGCACCTCCTGGACTTGCAGGGAACAAACGCCGCCACCCCGCGCCGCACACGCCTCACCCGGCAGGTCAGCCGCTCTCTGACAACAACCGTTCAAAAGCGCTTTGCTGTTGTTTGGTGACAAGTAGTAAAACTTCTGCAGGAATTGGGTGTGATTAAAATCACAAGAAATTGTGATTACAGGGAACTGTGGTTCAGGATTTAAAACTGCAATGTATCTTTGATATAACCAAACGCAAACGAGCAAATGTTAAATGAAGGAGGTTGTGGGGTATTTTTTTTTGTTTCTCCAAGGTACTAGTACCAGACCTAATGCCAGCTGCTCATTTATATATGAATATTTCATGATGTGTTAACTCTTAGATTAACCCACTAAAATCACTAGTTACTTTTATACTGTAATTTGTGTATGACCTTTGTGATCGGAGTATCTGAGAACACAGGGAGGTTAATGAATTCTGTATTTTCTCACCAGTGTGAAGTACTGAAGTAATAATCTCTTGTTACACAAGGGAAAAGAGGGGACATGTCATGTCCAATATTTTAGCCTGCAATGAACTGTAAACTAAACCCAGCTCTCCAGAACTGAAGCAACTAGGTCACTCCTGCTCTCACTATGCCACCCATTGGATGAATTACAATGTATGTTTTAAAAGCATATTTAAGTTGTTTAGGCTGGGATCCAAATTTTCCTTTCCTTTGGAAAATTTGCCTTTATTGCTCTGACACCAGCTGTTGTGGGTGGCTCTGACTGCTTATGATGATTGCCAAAGTTCTGGGTTTGTTGGGGGAAAGTAACGCTTGTGGCGCAGATGGCAAATACTGTTACTGGCTTATTCTCTCTGAAAACTGTTTTTGTGTCGCGTCGTACAAGGGGAAATGCTGCTCTTATGACAGATACAGTATTGAAACTACTCGGTGCTGAAACACTTTGCAAAACTTTCCTGTTCACACTGTGGCTTTGTTAATTTGTGAGAGCATTTGTGAATATGGTGTAGAAGAAAGATGAGAAAAGTTCAGAAGATTGATCTTGCCTGCTCTTTGCTCAGAGCACACGCTCCTCTTAGGTCGTGTCAGTACCACAGCGAGAGCAAGTGCATCTGCTCCGCTGTCATCAGGGGCAGTGCAGGACCTACAGGGCTGACGTCCCTGTTCAGCAACAGGTGTGCATCTTCTTTCATTTCCTTCTGTTTCTATTTTTCCTCCCTCCCTTTCTCCCTCCTTCGCCTTCTCTCTCCCGCTCCCCACCTGCCTCTTTCTCCCTCTCTCCCTTCTCACTTTCCCCGCTCTCCTCCTGCTTTCCTCCCCTTCCCCCCCGTTTCCCCTTTTCTTCCTTCCCCCCCGTTTCCCCTTTTCTTCCTTTCCCCCCGTTTCCCCTTTTCTTCCTTCCCCCCCGTTTCCCCTTTTCTTCCTTTCCCCCCGTTTCCCCTTTTCTTCCTTCCCCCCCGTTTCCCCTTTTCTTCCTTCCCCCCCGTTTCCCCTTTTCTTCCTTCCCCCCCGTTTCCCCTTTTCTTCCTTCCTCCACTTTCCCCCTTCCAGCCTCTCTCCCCCTTTCCTCCTTTCTCACCCTTTCCCCCTTTCCTTTTTGCCCTTCCCCCTTTCCCTTTTTCCTTTTCTCTCCCTTTCCCCCTTGCACTTTCTCCCTCTCTCCCCCTTTCTCCCTTTCCTTTTCTCCCTATACCTTTCTTGCCGTTTCCCTTTCTCCCTTGCCCATTTGCCCTTTCCCTCTTTCTCTCCCTTTCCTTTTATCTTCCCTTTCTCTCCTGCTCTCCCTTTCCCTTCCTCCCCCTATCGTCCTTTCTCCCACTTTCCCCATTTCTCTCCCTTTCCCTCTTTCCCTTTCCTTTTCTCCCTTCCCCCTTTCCCTTTCTCACCCTTTCCTTTTCTTTCTCTTTCTCCCGCTTTCCCTGTCTCACCCTTCCCCCTTTCTCCCTTTCCTGCTTTCTCTTTCTCACCCTTCCCCTTTCTCCCGCTTTCCCCCTTTCTCTCCCTTTCCCTTTTGCCCTTTCCCTCCTTCTCTCCGCTTCCTTTTTTCTCCCTTTTGCCATTTCCCTTTTTCCATTGCCCTTTCCCTTTTTCTCACCCTTTTCTCCCTTTACCTTTCTCCCTTTATCTTTCTCCCTTGCCCTTTCCCCCCCTCTCCTCCTTTTTTTCTCCCTTCCTTGCCCTTTTTCCTCTTTCTCTCCCTTGCCCCCTCTCCCCCCCTTTCCTTTTCTCCCTTTACCTTTCTTGTGCTTTCTCACTTTTGCCCTTTCTCCCCATTTCCTTTTCTCCCTTTTCCTTTCTCTCCCTACCTCCCTTTCCTGCTTTCTCCCTTGCCCTTTTGCCTTTTTCTCCCCCTTTCTCCCTTTCCTTTTCTTCCTGTCACCCTTTCTCCCACTTCCCCCCTTCCTTACTCCCTTTCTCTTCGTCTCCCTTTCCCTTTCTCCCTATCTCCCCCTTTCACTCTTGCCCTCTCTCCCTTTCCTTTTCTCCCTCGCTCTTTCCCTCTCTCCCTTGCCCTTTCTCTCCCTTTACTTTTCTCTCCCTTTCCCCCTCTCTCCCCCTTTCCTTTTCTCCCTTTACCTTTCTTGTGCTTTCTCCCTTTTGCCTTTTCTCCCTTTTCCTTTCTCTCCCTATCTCCCTTTCCCGCTTTCGCCCTTGCCCTTTCGCCTTTCCTTTTCTCCTCCTTTCGCTTTCTCCCCCTTTCCCTTTCTCCCACTTTCCCCCTTTCCCCCCTTCCTTACTCCATTTCTCTTCCTTTTGTCTCTTTCCCTTTCTCCCCCTTTCTCCCCCTTCTCCCTCACCCTTTCTCTCCCTCACCCTTTCTCTCCCTCACCCTTTCTCTCCCTCACCCTTTCTCTCCCTCACCCTTTCTCTCCCTCACTCTTTTTCCCCTCTCTCCCCGTTTCTTTCCCTTTCTCCCATTTTCCCTTCCCCCTTTCCCCCGCTTTCTCCCACTTTCCCCCTTTCCCCCCTCCCCTATCATCCTTTCTCCCACTTTCTCTCCCTTTCCTTTCCTCTCCTGCCCTTTCCCCCCCTTTCCCCCTCTCTCCCCCTTTCTCCCCTTTCCCTCTTGCCATTGCCCTTTTTCACCCTCTTTCCTTTTCTCCCTTGCCCTTTCTCCCTCTCTCCCCCTTTTTTTCTCCCTTCCCTGCCCTTTTTCCCCTTTCTCCCTTGCCCTTTTGCCCTCTTTCTCTCTGTTTCCTTTTCTCTCCCTTACCCCCTATCTCCCCCTTTCCTTTTCTCCCTTTCCCTTTTGCCTTTTCTCCCTTTTCCTTTCTCTCCCTTGCCCATTTGCCCTTTCTCCCACTTTCCCCCTTTTCCTTACTCCCTTTCTCTTCCTTTTGTTTCCCTTTCCCCCTATCTCCCCCTTTCTCCCTTTCACTCTTGCCCCCTTGCCCTTTCTGCCTTTCCCTCCCTCTCTCACTCGTTTTCTCTCTCTCCCCCTTTCTCCCATTTTCCCTTCCCCGCTTTCTCCCTCTCTCCCCCCTTACCTTTTCTCCCTTTCCCTTTCTTTCCTTTTCTCTCCCTTTCGCCCTTTCTCCCGCTTTCGCCCTTTCTCTCTCCCTTTTTCCATTTCCCTTTTTCCATTGCCCTTTGGCCCTTTCCCACTTTCTCGCCCTTGCCCTTTCTCTCCCTCTCCCTTTTTTTCACCCTTGCCCTCTTTCTCTCCCTTTCTCCCTTTCCCTTTCTTGTGCTTTCTCCCTTTCCCTTTCGCCTTTTCTCCCTTTTCCTTTCTCTCCCTACCTCCCTTTCCTGCTTTTGCCCTTGCCCTTTTGCCTTTCTTTTTCTCCCCGTTTCTTCCTTTCCTTTTCTCCCCGTCGCCCTTTCTCCCACTTTCCCCCTTCCTTACTCCCTTTCTCTACCTTTACTTTTGTCTCCCTTTCCCTTTCTCCCTATCTCCCCCTTTCACTCTTGCTCTTTCTCCACCTTTCTCCCTCTCCCTTTTTCTCCCTCACTTTCCCTCACTCTTTTTCCCTCTCTCCTCCTTTCTCCTATTTTCCCTTCCCCCCCTTTCCCTTTCTCCCGCTTTCCCCCTTTCTCTTTCCCTTTTGTCCTTTCCCTCTTTCTCGCCCTTTCCTTTTCTCCCTTTACCTTTCTTGCCCTTTCCCCCTTGACCATTTGCCCTTTCCCTCTTTCCCTCCCTTTCCTTTTCTCTTCCCTCTCTCTCCATTTCCCTTCCTCCCCTATCGTCCTTTCTCCCACTTTCCCCTTTCTCTTCCTTTCCTTTTCTTTCTCTTTCTCCCGCTTTCCCCCTTTCTCTCCCTTTTCCCCTTTCCCTCTTTCACTCCCTTTTCTCCCTCTCTCCTCCTTCCTCTTCTCCCTTTCCTTTTCTCACCCTTTCCCCCTTACCTTTTCTCCCTTTCTCTTCCCTCCCTTTGCCCTTTCTCTCTCTTTCCCTTTTGCCATTTCCCTTTTCCTCTTTCTCGCCTTTTCTTTTTCTCCCTTTATCTTTCTCCCTTGCCCTTTTCCCTTTCTTTTTCTCCCCCTTTCTCCCTTTCCTTTTATCCCTGTCGCCCTTTCTCCCACTATCCCCCTTTCCCCCCTTCCTTACTCCATTTCTCTTCCTTTTGTCTCTCTTTCCCTTTCTCCCCCTCTCCCCCTTTCTCTCCCTCACTCTTTTTCCCTCTCTCCCCGTTTCTTCCCTTTCTCCCATTTTCCCTTCCCACTTTCCCTTTATCCCCCTTTCCCTTTTGCTGTTTCCTTTTTTCCATTGCCCCTTCCCTTTTTCACCCCCTTTCCTTTTCTCCCTTTACCTTTCTCTCTCCCTTTCGCCCTTGCCCTTTCTCCCTCTCTCCCCCTTTTTTTCTCCTTTTTTCCCCTTTCTCCCTTGCCCTTTTGCCCTCTTTCTCTCCGTTTCCTTTTCTCTCCCTTACCCCCTTTCTCCCTTTCGCCTTTTCTCCCTTTTCCTTTCTCTCCCTTGCCCATTTGCCCTTTCTCCCACTTTCCCCCTTTTCCTTACTCCCTTTCTCTTCCTGTTGTCTCCCTTTCCCCCCTTTCACTCTTGACCCCTTGCCCTTTCTCCCTCTCTCCCTTTCCCTCCCCCTCTCACTTTCCCTCCCTCTCTCACTCTTTTTCTCTCTCTTCCCCTTTCTCCCATTTTCCCTTCTCCTGCTTTCTCCCCTTTCGCTTTCTCCCACTTTCCTCCCTTTCCCTTTCTTTCCTTTTCTCTCCCTTTTGTCCTTTCTCTCCCTTTTGTCCTTTCTCTCCCTTTCCGCCTTCCCCCCCACCTTTTGTCCTTTCTCTCCCTTTCCGCCTTCCCCCTTTCCCTCTATCTCCCTTCCCCCTCTCCCTCTTTTTCCCCCTCTCCCTCTTCCCCCCTTTCTGCCTTTCCGCCATCTCCCTCTATCTCCCTTTCCTCTTTCCCTCCATCTCCCTTTCCCTCTATATCTCCCTTTCCCTCTATCTCCTCTCCCCCATCCCCCTTTCCCTATCTCCCTTTCCCTCTATCCCCCCCCATCTCCCTCTTCTCCCAATTCCCTCTATCTCCCTCTTCCCCCTTTCCCTCTATCCCCCCCTCTCCCTCTATCTCCCTTTCCCTCTATCCCCTCCTCTCCCTCCCTTTCCCCCTATCCCCCTTTCCCACTCTCCCCCCTTTCCCTCTCTTCCCCCTTTCCCTCTCTTCCCCCCTTTCCCTCTCTTCCCCCCTCCCTCTATCTCCCTTTCCTCCTTTCCCTCTATCCCCCACTTTCCCTCTATCCCCCCCCTCCCTCTATCCTCCCCCCTCTATCCCCCCCCCATCTCCCCCCCCTCTATACCCCCCCTCCCTCTATCCCCCCTACCTCTGTCTATCCCCCCCACCTCCGTCTATCCCTCCCCTCCCTCTATCCCCCCCCATCCCCCCCTCCCCCATCCCCCCCCCTCAATCCCCCCTCCCCCATCCCCCCCCTCTATCCCCCCCCCAATCCCCCCCTCTATCCCCCCCTCTCCCTCTTCCCCTCTTCTCCTTCTATCCCCCCCCCCATCTCCCTCTCCCTCTATCTCCCCCCTCCCTCTATCTTCCTTTCTCTCTATCCCCCTCTCCCTCTTCACCCCTTCTCCTTCTATCCCCTCCTCCCTCTATCCCCCCTCTCCCTCTATCTCCCTTTCTCTCTATCCCCCTCTATTCCCCCTCCCTTTATCTCCCTCTCCCTCTTCCCCCCCTCTCCCTCTATCCCCCTCTCCCTTTCCCTCTATCCCCCTTTCCCACTCTCCCCCGCTTTCCCTCTATCTCCCTTTCCCTCTATCCCCCCCCGCCCCGTTCCCCCTATCCCCCTTTCCCACTCTTCCCCCCTTTCCCCCTCTTCCCCCCTTTCCCCCTCTTTCCCTCTATCCCCCTCTCCCTCTATCCCCCCCTCTCCCTCTATCCCCGCCCTCTCCCTCTATCCCCCCCCTCTCCCTCTATCTCCTTTTCCCTCTATCCCTCCCCTCCCTCTATCCCCCCCTCTCCCTCTATCCGCCCCTCTCCCTCTTCCCCCCTTTCCTCTATCCCCCCTTTCTCTCTATCCCCCCCCTCCCTCTATACCCCCTCCCTCTATCCCCCCCCCCTCCCTCTATCCCCCCCACCTCCGTCTATCCCTCCCCTCCCTCTAACCCCCCCCATCCCCCCCCTCTATCCCCCCCATCCCCCCCTCCCCCATCCCCCCCCCCTCTATCCCCCCCTCCCCGTCCCCCCCCCATCTGCCTCTATCCCCCCTCTCCCTCTTCCCCCCTTCTCCTTCTATCCCCCCCCCCCCATCTCCCTCTCCCTCTATCTCCCCCTCTCCCCCTCTCCGTCTATCTTCCTTTCTCTCTATCCCCCCTCTCCCTCTTCACCCCTTCTCCTTCTATCCCCCCCTCCCTCTATATCTCCCTCTCCCTCTATCCCCCTCTCCCTCTATCTCCCTTTCTCTCTATCCCCCTCTATTCCCCCCTCCCTTTATCTCCCTCTCCCTCTTCCCCCCCTCTCCCTCTATCCCCCTCTCCCTTTCCCCCCTTTCCCACTCTCCCCCCCTTTCCCTCTATCTCCCTTTCCCTCTATCCCCCCCGCCCCGTTCCCCCTATCCCCCTTTCCCACTCTTCTCCCCTTTCCCCCTCTTTCCCTCTATCCCCCCTCTATCTCCCTTTCCCCTCTATCCCCCCCTCTCCCTCTATCCCCCCCTCTCCCTCTATCCCCCCTCTCCCTCTTCCCCCTTTCCCTCTATCCCCCCTTTCTCTCTATCCCACCCCTCCCTCTTCCCCCCCCTCCCTCTCCCCTCCTCTCCCTCTATCTCCCCCCTCCCTCTTCCCCCCCTCTCCCTCTTCCCCCCCTTTCCCTCTATCCCCCTCTCTCCCTCTATCTCCCTTTCCCTCTATCCCCCCCGCCCCGTTCCCCCTATCCCCCTTTCCCACTCTTCCCCCCTTTCCCCCTCTTTCCCCTCTTTCCCTCTATCCCCCTCTATCTCCCTTTCCCCTCTCCCTCTATCCCCCCCCCCCTCCCTCTATCCCCCCTCTCCCTCTATCTCCTTTTCCCTCTATCCCCCCTTTCTCTCTATCCCACCCCTCCCTCTATCTCCCCCTCTCCCTCTTCCCCCCCTCTCCCTCTATCCCCCCCTCCCTTTATCACTCTCCCCCCCCTCTCCCTCTATCTCCCCTCTCCCTCTTCCCCCCCCTCTCCCTCTATCTCCCTTTCCCCTTATCCCCCTTCCC